>NW_009620684.1:2169-2738 GCF_000690535.1 Cariama cristata | reverse complement strand
TTTCCTCTTTTCTTTGGCTGTTCTGCTTTCCCTCCTTCTTTCTTTCTGTTTTTTCCCCCTGGTGAGGTGCAGCACTCAGAAGTCACGCAGGCCTGGCAGGACCGTGCTAGAAGCTGTGCAAAGGATTTGTCCCTCAGCTACCCTACCTGAACTTAAACCTTCCAACAGAAACAGGTTTTGTGGTGCCTGTTTGGGAATGGGACAGGAAAGTTGGCATAAAGCTGTGCAACGCCCCTGGGTGGCTCGGGGAGAGTCTCCTCCCGGTCTAAAGCCGCGTGCGGCGTTTGTGAGCGGAGGGGATGGTTGGCTCTGCCCCGAAACAGCGCGTGGCAAGCGGGGATCCTCTCGCTTCCCTTCCAAGTGAAATGTGTGCGATAATTCCGCTGCATGATACGTGCTGATGAACACAAACCCTCGCTAAAGCGGTGCTCTCGGCGGAGGGGCGGATGGTGGGCTGGGCTGCTGGTCCTCTCCAGCATCGTGGCCGCACGAGTGAGCTCCCTCCTCGCCTGCTGTCCGCCCAGCCCTGGCAGCCACGGCTGGGGACAGATCCCGGCTGTGCACCAAGA
>NW_009620684.1:965-2138 GCF_000690535.1 Cariama cristata | reverse complement strand
CCCACCGTCCCCCCACCCCCGGCAGCCAGGGATGGGGACAGATCCCGGCTGTCACACAGGCCATTGCACAGGCAAGGACCGCCAGGCACCAGGGACCCTGCATGCCGCCCGCAGCGGTGGGACAAGCCAGGCTCTGGTACCCACCATCACCGCGCTGCGTTTGCTGACACGTGGATGTGGATGGAAAGGTCTGTGTGAGACGTGTCTGAACCCCAACCCGCTGGGCTCCTGCCGTCCGGACTGGGCAGTGATGCTGGTGCCGGCCAGTGTTTGCCCTCCCGCTCCTCCTCGCTGCTCCTGCCACCCATGCCACTGGCGTGGGACGTGACTGTTGGGGGTAAAGCAGGCTTTGCCCCTTCCCTGGCCAGCGCGAGACAGAGCTTGAGGTTCTGCTGCCCACGGCCTGTCCCCATCAGGGTTCTGCAGCTGGAGAGGGACTCAGGCTGGGATGCCCAAGCCAGAGGGGACTTTCCTGCTATGCGAGGGATGCCTGAAATCCTTCTTCAAAATGAAGAATAATAAAAGATGGGAAAGCTTGCCCTCCACCGTGCTGGCGCTGCCTGTTTATCCCCAACCCTATTTACAGGCTGGGCACTGGCTGCATTTTTTTCATCCCCACCGGGCAGAGCCGCAGGTACACGACTGTTTCTTCCCAGAGGCGTCTCCGCAGCGGAGCGAACAGCTCACCAGAGGGAAGTTGTCACATTCACTGATCCATCAACCCTTCCTCCGGCGGCAGCGGTCCCTGTGCCATCTGTGTTGAGCACTTATGGGGAAACCTCTCTGCAACTGCCATACAAATCAGGGGCACCGCCAAGGTCGCGCTGAAGGGAATTTCGGGACACAGGGAAGATGTTCGGCGGCGCGGTGGTAAGCAATAACAGCATCCCTGCACGAGTCCTCCCGCATCCCTGGCTGCTCCGCCCCAGCCTCGAGCAGCCTGGGCCCCGCTGGGAGATGTGTATTATGCCTGGGTTAATTTACTGATTAATCTCTAGTCAGCGGTTTGTGCTTTCCCCAGATGGCCAATTAAAATTTACAACTGGCAGAGCAGTGCCCTGTTGGCAGGCTGCTGCGGGGCCGCGGCTGGAGGCAGCGACAGAAGGCACGGGCCCACTTCTGCCTTTTTTCCCTCTGCTGGCTTTAATCAGAGGGCAGAGCATCCTCAGCCCT
>NW_009620684.1:0-886 GCF_000690535.1 Cariama cristata | reverse complement strand
CCTGCAGCCCCCGTGGCCACCCGGTACCCCTCGCTTCCCCACAAACGTATAAAACATTTACAGTTGTTTGCATAAACCAAAGTGTGGCCTCTGAAGGGGGTAATAAGGGGTGCTGTGATAAGTGTAAAAGGCAACACACTTTTACAGCAGTAACAGGGAAAAAAACTCCGCAGAATTTTGTCTTTTGGCACTTGATACAAACCGTGTCGGTGCACCCACCCAAATAAAGCGCGACACAAAGCAAAGCAGGCTTTTGGTTTGAAAGTTACGTGTTTGCTTATACGTGGGAGTTGTCTAGGCTGGAAAACTCCAAAGCAAATTATTAATCAAGACCAATTGATTTCCTGAAGACGCCAAACATCGCAATGAAGATGTGCGCTATCACGACAAATTGCTGTTTTCAGTAACTGTCCTCATAACTCAGGACAACACTCTGAGAAATACGCAGTGAAAATATATTGGGAAAAAAAAGCTGCTTTCGCAAGCGCTCCCAGAAGATACTGCAGTTCTGGGGTTTAGAGCAAGATTTCCCTGCTGCTGCTTTTTTTTTTTTTTTTTTTAAGAAGACTTCATGAATATTGATGGTAAACATAATAACAGCAATACTCAGGAGTATAGTCAACTCTTGCTGTACAATTCACATAATTCCCCTTAAATTAATGGGCGTTACACGTGTGCCCTGGATGCAGACTGCACCCCCGGCCGCGATGCTGAGCCGCCCGCTCCGGTCGCACGAGCGCAGCGCTGCACCCCGCCTTCCCAGGCAGGAGAGCTGCAGCGTCAGGCCCTTGCAGTTGTTTTCTTTTCCTTTCTTTTAGTTTTAAGGCTGAGTTCAGTTTGGACGGCATGTACTTGCGTGTGTTCCCGCACGGTGTGATCATTGGAT
>NW_009620683.1:1144-1502 GCF_000690535.1 Cariama cristata | reverse complement strand
CGGGCTGTTTTCTGCTCACAAATAGGGAAATTACCTTGAATGGTGCTATATTTAGATAATCCAAATGGACCTCTAATCCTCTAAACTAATCTGATTGGCAGAAAGGTTGTAAAGTTAGATGAGTTAAATGGATCTTAAGGCTCTCAGCTTTACGAAACACAGGGAGAAAGGTGTCTGTAAACGCATTCCTCGTGGTGCTTTCTGGCGGTGTCCATGCTGCTGTGCTGGTGGAGCGCAGAGAGGCTCTGTACTGCTGGGGGTAACAGTCATGCCGTTCAAAACTGGCTTCGCTTGGTAATTTCTTCCATGTTTTTGACGTGGTCTCTCTCATGGGGGGCTCTACCACGCCAAGCCATGC
>NW_009620683.1:528-1115 GCF_000690535.1 Cariama cristata | reverse complement strand
TGCCGCACCAGCCACGGGGCAGCAGCTGCTGCGGGGACGGTGAGCAGCCCTGCAGGGGCGGTGGCGGGAGCGGAGGACCCGAGGTCTGGTGGTGCTTGCCACGACCCCGGGGCTGCAGCACACGGGGGGGAGGTGCCTGCGGGTCTGTCGGGTTCATTCACGCTGATTTCCTTCTCCTCCAGAATGATACCTCCCACAAGCAAAACCTTCCTGGTCAACAACCTGGCCGCTGGGACTGTGTATGACCTGTGTGTCCTGGCCATCTACGACGACGGGATCACCTCGCTCACCGCCACCAGGGTGGTGGGCTGCACGCAGTTCACCACCGAGCAGGATTATGTGCGTTGCCACTTCATGCAGTCCCAGTTCCTGGGTGGGACCATGATTATCATCATTGGTGGGATCATCGTGGCCTCTGTGCTTGTCTTCATCATCATCCTCATGATCCGCTACAAGGTGTGTAACAACAACGGGCAGCAGAAGGCCACCAAGGTCAGCAACGTGTACTCGCAGACGAACGGGGCTCAGATCCAGGGCTGCAGCGGGGTGCTGTCGCAGTCGATGTCCAAACAGGCTGTCGGGCACGA
>NW_009620683.1:0-402 GCF_000690535.1 Cariama cristata | reverse complement strand
AAGAAGCGAAGGCGGGGCCAAAACCCAGGCAGCGAGCCACAGAATGAAGCTGTCGGCAGTATTGAGTCCCAAAACACTAACAGAAATAACTCCACTGCCCTGCAGTTAGCTAGCCGTCCCCCTGACTCTGTCAAAGGGGCCCCCACGTACAAAAGAGCACAATCAAAGCCAAGTAAGTTCCTCACTTTGCCAGCTGACGCATCCCGAGCCAAGCGCAGGCTCTCCCTGGGCGGCGAGCTGATGGAGTCCCACTGCCCTGGCAGCGCCCGGGGCCCAGGTGGATTGCGGTCCAAAAGGAGCATGTCCATGAACGGGATGCTAGTCCAGTCAGACAGCTCTGATGTGGATAGTGGAAAAGCAACTTTCTCCAGTTCTGAGTGGATATTGGAAAGCACTGTGTGA
>NW_009620682.1:0-20964 GCF_000690535.1 Cariama cristata | reverse complement strand
GGACAGCCGTGGCCTTAGGGGCAGGCGTATGTAGCCCGGAGAACACTGCCAGCTCTATTCAGTGGCAAACCTTTGTATTTTTTTTATTTAATTTTTTTTCTTCTTCAGGAAATACGTGAAGACCCCCTTGTGCTGGATGAGCCAGCGCAGAGAGAAACTGGTGCCGGTGGAACCTGCCAAGAGAGAGAAAGAGCAGCTCTACTAGACCCGGGGCAATCAAAACAGCTTTCACCAAAAGACTAATTTTTTTTTTAAAAAAAAGAGTTCAGCGATGCGCACGCTCTGATGGGACATGTGGTATCTTTATTATCCACGAGATATTCTCTCTTTCCTTTCTTAGTAGAGCTTCTTTCAGTGGCATTTTACAGCCACCATTAAAGATTGTTGTAGTTTATAACTTACTGGAAATCTAGGCTCCATCTGTTTCAAACCCTCAGCCCTCACGTCCCCTGAGGTTACTCACCTCTTACACACAGGAGGTGAATGGAAATTGGAATATTGTGCACAATTCTAGCTACCCATATTCAACAAGAGTTCAGCCTGGAAGAGGTGCAAAGAACAACTGGGGTGCCACAGAGAAGGAAGGAGCCCACCAAAGACAGGTCTGTTTAGCCGGGCAAAGAAAGGGGCTGAGAAGGGTTACCAACTCTGTCAGTACGTATAGTCAACATTATAGAGCAAAAATGACAACTATGTAGTGTAAAGGATGATGCTAGTGCAGAACAACTGGATACGAACTGTTTACAAATTCATTTAGGCTTCAGCTTAACAAGACTTGCAAAAGGATCTTGTTCATCAGAACTTAATTATTTATAACACAGAGCTTATAACAGGAACTTTACATACAGTTTCCTGGGAGGGCCAGGATTCAGTGACCTAGGAAATACTCCTCAGAAAACATAGTCAAATTGTTTAATAGGAGGACATTTGCATAATCAATTATTCTAAATTGAGAATGGCCTTACAGAAGAGGAGCTAGGATTTCTTTGGCTTCCCAGACCCAGGAAAGTTGGAAGCTGGAGGAACCAGAGATGATGCCAAAATAATTTTATTTCTCAACACAGGGCACACTGGACTTTGACTTTTGGATTCAGAAGGCGAGAATTGTGTGGTGGAGGGCAGCACAAAGGGAGTTCAGAAACCTTAATCACTGCAAATCATAAATTATGTCAAATTCTTGCTTATTGCATAGCGAGTGTATCCTGAAGTACTCAAAAAGCCTCTAAAAAGGGTTATCTATATGGCTCCCATAAAAGAATGCAGGTCTTTTTTTCTCAGAAGGTTAATAGATGTTGTTAGAATGATCAGTAGACAAATATTTATGAGCAGATAAATAAATGGTTCTTTGTTTAAAGAAAAAAAAAGCATGCTTTAAAAGCATGCTGGCTGTCTCAGCAGCCACAGAGTGGCATTTCTTCCAGCATTTGAGGAAGCAAGACTGACACTGTCAGCTGGAGCGCAGACACTACTTCAAACTAAGCACATGACCCCACTTTATTTGCTGTCTCACAGCATTAAAACCACCTGCCTGTGTCCTGCACTGGAGGAACAGTGACTTACTGACCTAGGAAAAGTTTTACTTCGCACCGCAGCAGATCCATTCTGATTAGATTCTGACATGATCAGACGTCTAGATACTGGTATTGTAAATTTACAGAAGCGTGTCTATTCAGATGGTGAGCATGTGTTCAAAACCTTGAAAAGAAACTATTGAGGCCAAGGACATGATTTGCCAGAAGTCACTGGAAATTTAACTACCTCAGGATGGGAACCTACTGGCCAAATCTGTACCACAACTTTCCTGCATCGTAAGCTTTAAGGGAACCAATATCAAAACCCTGTTGGACTTTTGGTACAAAGGTCAGGTAAGTAGTTATCACAACACAGGATTTTTAACTGTGCAGATCCCATGTCATCTAAACAAGCGAAACTGAATTGCTAGCCCACTGGCTAGCTGATCAGCTTATGGCTGCCTTATTTTTTCTGTCCTGATCCTAAAGCCAGCAGTTGTCAAAATAATCTCATGGGTGCCATGAGACTGGGCTGCCTTCATGGATGCTTATGACAGTATGGATAAGGCTCAGCAAGGTGCAGTTTTTGGCATACACAATGTACCAAAGATTAAGGAAAATCTTCTCATAAGGGTCCATGTGAGCCCTTTTGGCACAGTCTATAAAAGTAACAAGGGACCAAGCGCACCCAGCACACGTGGACAGACCGCGGGGCTGCGCGCCCAAGACGTAGGTGACTCGAACCAAAAGGCCCATCAGAAGCAGTAAGCTTGAAAGCCTTTTGCTCTCATTCCCTACAGGGAATCAGCAGGTTCCCACCCTAAGCTAAAATTCCACCCTGGATTTCAGGTGCTCCCACCTTTTCCAAAGACATGGAAAACTTCGGTTTCTATTATTTTGAATTTTCCAATGAAAACTGAAGAACTGCTTAGAATTTCGTTTGAGGTCTACAGTTCCAAAATTGACCACGAGAGCCTCGGAGAAGAGGTCCCTTCACCCCTGGATGGGAGAGAGCCCCTAGCAAAGGGTCTCCCTGACCTCAGCAGTAACATTTACTTCGTGCTGCAGCGGCAGGAATTGGCAAAGGTAAGAGTACTCCTGTAACTTCTACAAATAGTCAGAAAAAGGATGCAAAATGCGTTAGAGCTCAGCCACGTGAACGTTTCACAGCAGTGGGACAGAGGGAGCGCTGGGTTTGGAGCGGTGGGCGAGAAGCCGTGGATGAGGAAGGCACACAAAATGCAAGGGGAGGTGAGGTCAGGGATTGACTCTGGCGGTGGGGGGAAAGGGACAGCCGAAGTTTTTAAGCGTAGATGTTTCATGCATAGGAGGTTGAATTTTTTATCTTAAATTTTCACACTTAACTTCAAGGTGTGAGGAATTCAACAACTAGAATGTGGCCAAAACCTACAACATTTAGTGGGTCTTTTGGTTTGGTTTTGTGCTTGGGGTTTTTTGGGCTTTTTTTGGTTTTTAATTTGCAATGCTCAGTTCAGCATCCTGATTTTTGCACTTTTGGGATCAGCTCACATTGTGATACACAGCCTGAATTTCTCTTTTTTTTTTAACCAAAGTACACTCAAGCAAAGAATAGTTTTGAAAAATATCAATGCCTTCTTGCTAGAGAAAACACATTCTACTACTGAAATGGAAAGAATAATAAAATACGGGATACATGGTCTGTGCCATGTGTTGCCTACTGGGTATATGTCAAGCCTGGAAGCCTGGCAAGCATTTGTTGAAGAAAAGCAAAAGATCTAGAAGAACTTCTCAAGTGCCAGCAAAAGGCTGCAGGCTGGACCTGTTAATACTGTAAAGCTTTTTTTATTTTAGATCAACAGTGATATTTTCTTTTTTATAAAACCTACAAATTCCACTGTTAGTTCTGAACACTTATAAAATGATCTTGTCAAAAAACTGAGTCCGAATCCACCATTTTCTGGGTTTCTGCATGTTAGTACCTTCCTCTGTTTTTTAGTGTTGACGTCTACTGAAATCTCTCCACCTGCTTCACATTTATGCTGGAGGACGGTTATCAGTATCACGCGTTCCACTAAATCAGCTTCAGAACAAGAAATATTAAGGTGACTTTGGGTAGTCTTCCAAACATGCTGCTAGTTTATCAACATCATTCTTATACTAACAAGTGCCTGAGATTAAATCAAGTAATACAATGTATTTTTAGTAAGACCATATTGCAGGAAATTCACCCATTTCCTGAGCTGTGACCTTACCAGGTAGTGGATTACCCACATTTCCAACAGCATCCCCATTTGCTCTGGCTGGTATTGTTTTCTGACAGTTGCTTCTAGATAGCAGACCTTTGCACATGCAATCCAAGCCCATACCGGCTTACAATTTCTCTTACATCAGATTTAGTGAAAGGGCCTTCTGCAAAATCTTTCTCAGCATTGCAGCTTCCCAAACAAACCTCTGCTGTAATGAATTCTCTGAGCGTTCTTACAAAAATAAATTTAACTCGGAAAATACTAGAGAAATTGTCTCCTCACCTTACAGGTTTCCAGTTCATTGCAAGCTCCTCTAAACTTTCCCCATGCACACCTGTTTAGCACAGAAACAAGTAAGTAAAAATACCATCTTTCTGAAGAAGGCATAGTTCCAACACTAGTTTAACTGCAGAGACTCTAATAGCTTCAGATACCTCCAGAAGGCGACGACGCTGTAGTCAAGGGCTTTTAAAATCATTATAGCTATAGTCTTAATTGTAGTCCTACAGACTTAGCCCGGTATAGCCCTATAAATGTAGCCCCAATTGTACCGGTCTTTTATGACAAAGTCTGCACATCTGATGACACAGAACTGGCAGGTACAACCTCACGAACTGTGAAAATACAAGGGAAAAAAGGGACACGTCTTACAAATCACATCCCTGGATCGCTGAAGCACTCCACAAAAAAATTTGTCCCAGATCTAAAATTATTCAGTATCTTCATGAATGGATTGGACTACAGAACAGAATATGCTTATTAAATTTGCAGGCAATACTAAACTGGGGGAGACTGGGTTGGAATTCAGAGCTTTGCAAATCCCTGAGAAAGGTCTGAAAAAAGCAAGATACATTTCTGAAAGCCTAAGTGCAAATTTCTCTGGTAACGTTAATTGCAAGTCAGAGAATGATAAAAATGGAGCTAGAAACTGCAGCAAAAGATCTAGTGGCTATGACAACTCACAAGCTAGCAGTGAGTCAGAGCTATCATTCTACTGCAAAAAGGAGCCCTTAGTAGGTTGTATAAATAGAACCAACCCTCTCTCCAAGGAACACGAAATAAACTTTTTACGGCACTGCTAGTGCCACAGCTGAGCACTGTGCAGGGTTTTACATGGGATCCACCCGCAGAACCCAGGGACAGATGAACAGTGCTCTAGAAAACACGGCCAGTGAGGAAGAGCCAATTGATTGACAGGTAAATTTAATCCAAAGCACTGCTTCTCGGACTGGAGGCAAGAGCTAGCGGGATGGGGCATGCTGCCTGGCCGAGGGTCTGCCTCAGGACCACCGGAGTTGGTAACGACAGCCTCCATGGAAGCAACACGGCAAAGGAAACGAAGGCTAACTGAACGCGTGAAGATGGGGAAGGGGGGTGTTTGTACATACATGCATGTAGGAATAAGCAGCAGCAGCAAGGCTTGCTCCAGATTGAGGCAGGGACCTACTGATTTACAGCAGCGATGGGAAATAGAGCGACATCCCCCAGTATAAACGTACACTGCCAAATGCCCTCCATCATCAGAGGTTTTAAAGCATATTTGTCACAAACAGTCTGAGGCTCCCTTGGAGCTAGGAGGATAGGTGAGCACACATTTCAAGGGATCTTTTATTTGCCATTATTCTCTCTCTCAGGATTACCCTGCGAGTTTAATAGTGTGCTTTTTGGCTCCCTTATGGATTGCTAAGAAGGTCTCAAACCGCTAGCATGGATCTAAGCAGCACTTCAAAAGAAACAGTTCCCATTTTAATACACTGCAGCTTATTATTACCTTTCATTTTTGTTCTAACAGGCAGATTTCATACTATGTGACAGTGTTAACAAAAAAGCGAAATGTTCCTCTTTCTCCATAGATAAATTAGGAGACACATATGCTTCATAAACGCTCCAGAATTTCACTGGTAGCACTCAAGTGCTTTGTAATTTGATCCAAAAGAGAGGCAGGCAAGCCTAATTTAAGACAGCTATTGTAGTTATAATGGCCAAATCCTCATTCATCAGTTTAGGACTACACTTTGTTCCTGGAAAACCCATTACAATTTTGTTCATTGTTCAAATACCTTCTGCTTTCTCTTTTTTTAAATTGCAGTAATACACTTGTGTTCCGCAACAGTGGTTTGTCCGTTGCTCTCTCTGACTTTTCACAAAATCCTCATTAGTGTCAGGAGTGCTGAGGTCCACGTTATCTTCTATACAAACTGGAAAGCTTCCATATAGCAAGCACCCCTTTCCCTGCTCTTTCTCATGAATTCTGTGACTGTTGAACTCAACTCAGTAATTTCACGGTTATAAGTCCTCTCTTTCCTGCCTACACTGAGCTTAAAAGGGCTTTTATGAATATATCACTTAAGGCTCGTGGCAAACCGTTGCTTCTTTCTTTTTCTTCTGAGGGGTTTGGTCGAGCATTTCTCCTACTATTCCTTCCTTTCCATAATTTCTGCATGAAGTCACTACGGACAGCCCCAATTTCTATACCTTCCCCTCAGACAGATTAAATACATTATGCAAGGCATTTGCTTCTTCAGGATGTTCTTCCACGTTTCCTTCACAGCTGTGACGTCTGGTACAGTAACAGCTCACGATTTGCTATTTTTAGCACCCAGTAAGACTCTCTATTACCTGCAGCACACAACAGTAGCGTTACATTTCTCTTCAGCGAGATAGGGAAAAAAGACATACATACATTTATACATATTTATTGTATCTTTTTAAAAGTAGCATTTGCAGTTACTTTCAAGCATTCACCTCTCTTCTGCTTCAAATGTGCACTTACTGAGAGAAACATCTACTGGCTTCCAAGTCCAAGATTAATACCAATAATAACACATGCCAGAATCAAGCCTCACTGCTTGTTGGCAGCTCCTGTCATGAAAATATTATACAGTAAGAAGAGTGTAGAAAAGGTCTGTGTTAATCATTCAGCAATAGGCTGGGGCTGGATTAGTGTGACCATACCGTCTTCTCCAGCTGAAGCACACCACCACTCTTCTGAAAACCGAAGCTCACATCGTAACTTTTTTCCTTTTGCATCCAGTAGAGGGAAAAGGCAGTTGGTTTTTCTACAGTAGCTTCTTTAGTTGATAAGATTTCCTCATCATGTTTAGGAAAACACGTGCTGTAGACCTTTACATTTAGAAATGTCTTCTCTTCATGTAACAGCAAGAAAATACTTGAAGTCTGGCATGTAGTTGAGAGAACTGGGAGCATACCAAATTTCATCCTTGGATAAACATACGTAACTAGTATAGATTTCAATCTAACCCACGCACAAAGTTTTACACATACTACAAACAGAAACAGAAGGTATCAGCAAAAAACTATTCTTACATTGTTTCAAATTAATTCGCAACTATACAATTTTAACTGTAATAGAAAAAGGGAAAGGAATATAACAGAACAGGTATGAAGAGAAATATTTTCCAAACTTTATTTGTGCACATTCATCAGGTGAAAAAGATAACTTTTACAGCTTCTTTGGTGCCCAATATTCAGCATACAAAAATGTAAAAAACTATTCACAAATAAAACACAAGCTCAAACTAAAAAAAAAAAAAAAAAAAAAAGTTTAAAAGGCAAAAAAAAAAAAAAAAAAAAAAAAAAAAAAGTTTTAAAGGTAGTGCACATCATGACAGCTTTGCTTATGAATACATAGAAATTACTGCAAAAATAAATAGAATGTCTTTTTAAAAGCAGCAATTTCTTATCTTGTAAACTTCCAATACAGCACTGTTAAGAGTAAAATCCAAAAGAACTGGAGTTTATACTGTGGCCATGAGCAAGTAAAAGAGTCCGTATTCCTCTGCTATGGTTGGTCCAGTTTTTCTTTTTGCTTTTAGTCCAATGTGCAGCAGTCTTTCAAGGTGCTTGGTTAGGGAACCTAACCATCAAGTGGTGAATTATAAAATTTATTTCCTGCTTTCATACACGAGGGGGTAAATCTGTTCCACAGCGCTGGCAACAGCCTTTACGTTTGGCCCTGAAATGTATTAAAAAAAAAAAAAAAAAGCAGTAGGAAGAGAAAAGTCAGGGAATTGGAAAATAAACCAACAACAGTATCTTTAAAATAACTTTCATATTTTTAGCTACCAAAACTTTATACCATAGACAAAATAATTTCTCCTCCATTTCTCCCAACTTAAGAAGGTGATCCTTTGATCACTTTTACTTACAAGAAAAGTCTTTCAATCTGTAAGATGTTCTACACCGGTCAATGGCTAGACTACAAATAAATAATACTGTCATTTAATTTCATAACAACTTAGGTGCTTTTCGATTTACTGGCTTAAACAGTCACCCCAGAGAAGGCGGCACAGGCTCAGTAGCAGAGGTAAAAGAAATACTTTTACTTACGCTAATCTTCTAGGAATTTGTATTATTCCAAGCCTAGCCACTTTTATCTCTTCTTCTAAAAATGTACCAACAAAAACTACTGCTAAATAATGCTGGATTTAACCCAAGTATGTTTCAAGCACGGTTATTTTATGTTTGAAAATTATAGACTATTACTTTCTAGTCTGGATTTTGCAAATAGCTCCACCATTGATCTCAGGACAAAACCTGCAAGCCAGGGAATGGCTATTGTCTCAGGACAAAGCATACGAAGGTTATCTAACATGATCTATGAGTGCTTGGGGAAAGAAAAGGAAGAATGAACTAGCGATGCTTTCTAATGGTACTAGACCATTTTATGCAATGAACAATTAAGACTGCAAATAAGCAAGCAGTAACATGCCAGAAGAAATTCACCCTGATTAGAAGTTTGGTGATGCAGGTAAATGAAAACAGCAATTTCTCACCTGCTTTGATAACTGTGAATTGAAGTTTTTTTAACCTCACTTTAGACTTCAAAAGTTTCTTCCAAGTTAGAGAACTGTTCAAAATCGTTCCCAAAAATCATAAATAAGTAATTTATAAATTACTTAAATAAGTTATTTAAGTAATTATGGAAATATTGTTTAAGTTTTCATGGTCAGAAAGAAAATGGAATGGAATAGGATTCTTCCTGTATTTTCCAACTTGTCAAGCTGAGGTAAGTACTTGCCTAAAACAAGCCTGGTGAAAGATACCTGCCTTCTGGGCAGATACTGCACCTTCCTTAAATTTGTCTGCGATTACAGAAATGCAAGTTCTAGAGAAAGCCTTCAGAAAGCGAGAGTATGAGTAGGCAAATAATTCTTGTAAAAAACATGCTACTCCCTGTAGGGCTGAAGAGATGTAAAAACTATTAGAGGAAGAAAAATTAATACTTCTTCCTATTACATACCAGTTCTTTTTATTTTCTTTTCTCAATGTAACTTTAAATCTTTTTATCCTTGTCCCATTAAAAAAACCCCATCTTCCTGTTTTTTTGTAACATTTCTAATTATGTATCTCAAATAAAATTCTTTGAGGTAGTGCCATGACAAATACTAGTATTACAGAAACCTGAATGGTCAAAAGGAACCTCATCTGAAGGGACTTGAGAGGGAGTACAGTAAGGCTGAAAAGCAACTTAAAGCATTTTTAGAACAAGAAGTCTAAGGCTGTTGACACTTTTTTCCCTCTAGAAGAAAGGCCTAGGCAAAACAGAAGCCTTCAAAACCAACAGAGGTCTGAGATATTTCAAACTCACTATAACAAGTAAACCAGAAGGAAGTAAATCTTTGATGTTTACAGTATCTGCCTTCATATTTGAAAGGACAATTCTGGAAGTATGAAAGTGATTTTGTCCTGTATATGGAGTAATAACAATCCTACAGAAAGGCTAAATCTCATTAGGAGGCTGACAAGACATGTCAAGAGCCTTTTACTACTGCAGTGATACTTGAGCTTCTTATTTATTTTAAATTTAGATCCCCATTTTGGCTAGACCAGTTGATCTGTTCAGAACACATACTGCAATCTTGAAATACTTTTTAATCCTGTATTTTCAGATTACCAAATCTGATGGAGTTTGTCTTCTTTAAAAAATACTTCTCCTGATATCTCGTGAGAAACATTCCCTATAAAGCCTACGTATTTGTTAAGGAATTAAGATCTGAAAATAAAAATCCCTACTCAACTTCTGAATCAGTAGCTGAGCTCTAACAACCACAAGACATAATTCCCACTGAAGTGACATGAAGTGATGGTTTTTCGTTCTGTACCATTTTAACAGGTATTCTCTTAAAAAGACCTGACTTTTTGTATCTGGAGACCTGTGGTGGATACCTCACAAACATAACAAAGAGTGGAAAATTAAAATTAGGAAGAGAGAGGAAAAAACATGGCATGGCATTTCCAAGACCCAGGACAATCACGTCTCTGATTACATGGGAAAAATCACTGATGCCTGTGATTCAGGTGGTGGTTATCTCTCAGTTGAGCTTTAACAGAGGAGAGCACGAGTCTGAAGAACTGCAAGTACTGGTCAACTTCAGTTATGACAAAATGCTACGTTATTCTATATGTTTCCATAAATCTCCAGTTTGGAAGCATGTATTTATGAAAGGGATGTTAACGCTACATGCAGCGTAGTTTATAGCACGATGAAGATGAAAAAAAGCAAGAAAATTCAAATATTTAAATAAACAATAAATACCTGCATTCTCAAGTCCTGTCTCACTTTCGTTTTTATAAAAAACAGGCTATGTACATTCAAAGTAATTTATAAGCCTACCAATAGTAACACTTCCTCTACAACTCTTCTTGCACTTTCACTCAAAAACAAACTAGGTCCTAGCACTGGGAAACAAAATCTTTGGACTGTTTTAAACGTCTTCCTTTCCTAAACCTACTAGCCCTATAGTTAAATATTCCCAACAAGATAAATATTTATTTTTGACATCAAAATACCTGTAACTGTGACACTGCCTGTGGAAAAAATCTGTAAGGTAGCTCTGAGCGTTTTCATTCTGTAACACACGGCAGGATGTAGTTCCGGTTCATAACTAGAAAACAAAATAAAAGACAAAAAAGATAAATCTAGAACTGAAAAAAAGAAAAGCTTAAGAAGTATACCAAGACTGTAATTCTTTAAAATCCTACTGTACCTCGCATGAGGTCTGTTACTCTTCGTAAATTCTGGCAATCTGATCTCAAACGGCATGTTGCACACAGCTAAAACATTCACAACTTTAAAATCCGTGAAAATTACCTTTTCAAAAGAGAGGAAAAAAAGACATTAGAAATTCAGTTTACAGCAAGGCAGATGCATGGCTTGCAGAAAAAGGTTAGAAGAATACTAGTTAGAACATTTTGATGAGATTTCAAAATTAAAATCTTGTGATTGATGCATTTCTAACAGAAATCTAAATAGTATTTAATGGACTCAATTCGCTTACCTTATTCTTCTATGGTATAGTAACTGTTGAACTAGATAGTTCACAGTTGTTTTATATGGTTACAGTACAATTTAAGAATGTGACACAGAAACAACTCATATTGCTGTACTAAACACCTCCAAATTGAAAATAAACAAAATTAAATAGCTCACGGAACATCAAAATACACAGAGAAAAAGCTTAAATTTCATTGTTACAAGAATCTTATGCAATTTGAAAACTTCTTTAATGCCTTGTTGCTATATACCATTTTTATTAAAGCTAAGAATAAGAAAAAAAAGTGAAAACTGTTTTGTTTCAAATCTCCAGTGGCGAATACAAGCTGTTTTTCTACTCTGTTAGTTCCTGAAACCCAGCTCAAACTACTGGCTTTCAGTTATTCTTGACCACAGCCATTTTAGATGACAATAAAATAGCCAACAGATAATTCCTAAATAAAGAAATGTACTGCTGAGAAGTCAGTATTGGCAATATCACTGAAGAAACTTTTGTTCATTTTCCAAGATTGCCTAAACTTAAAATGACCATTCCTCAGTCAAAACTTTTTAGAAGGATACTACCAGTAGAAGCCACTTACCCTTATAAAAGGTCAACTATCAATTTAATATTCAAAATATATTCCACTTAAATTGCTCACTTTATTATAAAACTTGGTGCGTCCACCCTGAAAGCACTGTTCACCTCACTGATTTAATGTTCCATTCCAACTTCAAGAGGCTGGATCTAATGTACACATTCGTAACAGTAAGAGTGTCTAACTTCTGCTTGGGTCTGATGCAGTGTTACCGGGACAGTCCGTCACCACTGCCTTTATGTACCACAATCACAGGGAGCCTCTCCCTGCCAAAGGACAGCCATTGTGTCTACTTAATTGTCTGTTCGTAAACTGAAACTGTGGGTAAACAGTACAACTGAGTACCAGGAAATTTTAGAGTACTAAAACATGTCATTTTAAGTCATTCACAATGCTGTTTTTCAACTTTTACTATGAAATGTAAGTGGTGTTTTTGACTGGTAATGTTAACCCAAACCCAGAAAAAAAAGAGAGGTTTCATGTCCTAAGGATTTTATTTGGCTTATTTCCTGCTGTGCAACCTGACAGCACAGAAGCACTTTTTTTCACCTCTTCAATTAAAGAGGTTCAAACTTGCCCTTAACAAGATGGACATGTATCTGCTATTCCATCAGAAAAGAGGGAAAACTATGTTCAAATGACAGTAAGGTTTGTACTCTTCAGCACTCCTTCCAAATAAAACTTTCAAGATATTGTAAATTCTATCGAAGAAACTTCTGTGGATGGTTCATTTATTAAACAAGTTTTGTTGTTCATTAGCCAGTGAAGAAGCACTACTCTGAGCTGCCAAATGAAACTCAAATCCACAAAATAATACAGCTTCTTTTTAACCAGCACCTGGAAAATGTATGCTGACAGAAAAGGGGCATCTGAGTGAAAATATGCTCACTGCTAAATTGTTATGCTCCCTCATTTTTGTTTCTGTCTCAAAAATGGACTACCAGCATTGCTCACATCATACAAGTCCTTTTTCATTAGAATTACCTGAAAACCTAGTTTCTGTAGACTACGTGCTAATCGTCTGGCACCAAGTTTAGCTTCTTCTTCACTATAAAGGAAAAACAAAAGAATCTAGCATTAACAGAAATAGAGTATATATTTGTGTGCACACATATCACAACAGCTACTCAGGTTATAAAATGAACCGTTATATCATGTAGTGCATGAACCATGATCACAAGGACAGCCTTCATTTTATCATACTGTACATATTACATTTTAACTATCTAGATATTCAAACGGAGTCCTTTATGCCCTGTTTGAAGAGTATCTTGGCACTTGGCTCCAGCTGAAGTGGGAGATGTATTTTGATCATACATGACACTAAATACTCTTAAGAGACAGATATGATCACGGGTAGTCTGAAGTTAATATCCTGAACAATCATCTTCCATTTTGAGACAGAGATCATATACAGAAACTATGTAAATTTACTATTGTACCTTACCCTACTCCACAATGCAGACATACCTTAAAGGAATTCAGCTATTAAGAGTTTAGCGAGTCTCAGATGTGTCTGAACTAAGAGTTTGCTTTTGCTTCTTTCCAGTTCCTTAACACTGTATAACTTGATTAAATTCAGGTGGATTTTCATGAAAGAAAAAGAGATATCCCTCAAAAAAGGTCATCCCTTTCCAAGTTTCAAGTTCTGGCTAAAAATATAGAATTCTTAAAGAGCCAAATTAAATCTCTAGGATTTTCTTCATAAAGTAGTTTTCCCTGCTGCTCTCCCAGAAGACTGAACTGATGTTGCTTAAGATTTCAACTCAGTCTGAGGGAGACGCTTCACATAGAAAACTTCCTCCTAAATACGTAGCTTGGCAAGATTCTACGTGTGATCCAGCGTGAGTGAATCTTAACAGTGGCAAGTACTGCCTCTTGCCATCTTCATTTACACTAAATTTTAAAATGTTGCATTTACAAGCTAGAATTAACAGCTAGAGAAAGAATCTTCATGAACTCACCTTGTGGCTCCTGTGCAAATAACTTTTCCTGAGGACCAAATCGTGGCTGTAATCCTAGGTTTTCTAAGCTTCATTAACACTTTCTAAAAAGAAAAAAAGTGGAAGAACTGGGAATTAGTGGTAGTTCAATTTCATACTGGTGGAAAAAAAAATAAATCAATCGTTAGACAAATCAACCGTTACACTAATAATACTTCCTTTACTTTTGATAGCCTTGAACAGTTCCTTCACCTCTTTCAGTAAATAAAAAAAAACCCAAAACAGCTCCTGAGAAGACCAAAATGGAATATCTCAGCCAGTGATTCAGCGTTCAAAAAATAGATTAACTGAATAAAAAGCTGAAAGCCATGAGCATTGTTTTAATTTTTTTCTTATTACAGTGACTCCTCAATTGCTGGCTCCTCATCAGGATATATTTTCCCAACAAAACCATCAAATTTTGGGAGGCAAAACGGACCCCAAGGTGTAAGAGGTCTCATCACATACCTTATACCCAATATTCACCTCACTAGTTCCAGTCTCCTGAGACAGTATTTACCCACTCCCTTTACTGTAGGTTTAGTGTATGACAGACTAAATGCCTATCAAGATACAAATACAGAAATAAAACTATGCTTTTCTCTATCCACCATACACAGATATCAGATACAAGAATGTTTAGCTAAGGAACTTTCTTAAAAATAGATAACTGTTGAATCTCTTACCCCAACATCACGCTTGTATATCACATTTGCTCCCTCTAATGCAATCTTCCTCAAGTTTAAATGACATCTTGTTCTAAAAACACACACTACATTTGTGATTAAAATGTCCAGTGCAACCTCACTGTCTGCATCCATTGGGGTGATTTACAACTCAGTTCTCCCACCAGCTCACCACGAAGATCACATCCTGAGAAACAAAAATGATAAAATTAAACATACCAGTAGAAAACTGCCTATTAACGCCATTGTATATGTTCATCCCTTAAATGAGACAAGAAGCAGAAGTGACTACACTCTGACTCATTTAAGTTAACTGTGTGTGGGGAGGGGGACTGTCTGCATCCTGTATGCTAGAAAATAGGAGGTTACTTGTTTGAAGACATGTTGCCAGACTTAACAGAAATAAAATGTGTACACACACACACATATAAAAAAATATTTAAACGTGCCAGTTAAATACGTTACAACTCTTACCAACTATATTAGGACACAGTAAAGATTACTGAAACTTTTTCCATAGCTCCAGTGGATAATCTTTCCCCAGCTCATTTGAGGATGTCATTAGACACCTCAGGAAAATGCACTTCTCTGACTGCTCAAGTTGATAATTCTGAACAGCTTGACGTTTGTGTTGGAATGGATGAGCCTGCTGAATAACTCTGAACGAACACGGGTTACACAAACTGCAGCCTGTAGACAGCCTGCTACCACAGCTTTCCCATCTTCACCCAGCACTCTTGGCCTATCTGTCCCAACATAATAGCATAATGCGAACTATACAAAATGGCCTGGGGTCAGCAACGGTCTGGGCTGAGCTGCAATGGCCTCTCAGCCCCTTCTGCACTGCCCACAGGAACCGTACAGAATGAACGTACTATATGGGCAGAGTAAAAGCGAGTGCTTCCAAGGCAAAGCATGAGTAAATGGGAAGGCATGGGATGGTTGCCCAGTGCATGCACAGCAAATCCAAGGTAGCCAGAAAGCGTCCAGTCTGCCCATGCATGTTGAAGGTGACACTCCTAACGCACACCTCAGCTGGGGAGCTGGGTTACTGCTCAGTCCAGCCCAAGACTGCCCAACATCTCTTCTGTAAGCATACCAAAGCCAGAGAGTGGACATCTCAAATCTCAGGTGAAGTATTCGGGGAAAGGAGAGGGGAAAAGAACAAGAACATTGGCACACAGTGAAAAGGACTTACATCAAAATACTGTAGTTCATTAAGGCATTTTTCTTTCTAGAAGAATGTAAAAATCTTAGTTTTACTCCAGGAGAGTAGAGCATAGCTTAAGAGACAGAGGCAATACTAACCTGACCCATCAATCTAAAATTTTAGTAGTATTTCATCCAAAACAAACACAACAGAAAGCAATGAGCAAAAAATCAAAGAAAAATAGTCACATATATGAAAGGTTCTACGTGGTCATTACCATTGGAAGAAGCAGGAGAAGAAGCTATGGATCAAGAACAACAGTATACGTAACAGACTAATGAATTTATATCACTTTAAATGTTTTGGCCTTACATTCTATATCAGAAACCTTCAAGATACGAAATTAATGTTATTATCAGTATTTTCCTCTGACTACAACTTCCTAAACATCATGCCATAGTCCCTAATCGAGAACTCGCTCACGGTGCATCTTTGACTACAACTCACTGACAATACAGAAGTAATAAACTACAAGGCAGACGCACATAATGTACTCGGTCAACTGCTGTGATGGTTGCTGCTTCTACTGTGCAGCTTGTTCCCGGCTGAAAGAACTATGCTGTAATTGTTAGCTTGTTCAACATAAGAAAAGGCAAGATGGGTGATAACACAGAAATGAGAAGAAGAAACAGCAAGAGAAAACGAGAAAAACCAAAGGCTATGTGTGGGGGTGGGGGGGGAAAGCAGGCAAAGAGAACAAACAGTAACCAATTAGTATTCCTGGATTTTTTCTTTTTTTGTAAAAAACCAAAAATTATATGAATCCTCAAAGTTAGAAATTACTTATCCCATCTGGTTTTGATGGACTACTACAGATTGGGTTAGCAATTTATGGCACCAGATCCAAAGATAGCACATATGCAGATTTTGAGCGGCATGCAGGCAGGGCCAGGACAGAGCGAGGAGCTGGAACCCGTGGCATCTTCAGAGAGGCATTTGTTTTCCACCCTGGCTCCAACTCCTGGCTCTCACTGAGTTCAATTACTGGGCTCCAGGACCGACTGCCATATAAGAAAATAAGATACCTTCAATCACTAGCGTCTCCCAGTTACCAGCAAGTTTCTACTGGCACCCTCAGTCTCTACATTCTGAAAGAACACCACCATCATGCCTAACATCCTTGAAAGGCTGCTAACCTCTAAGCAAGCCATAATACTGTACGATAATGCCCCCATAAAACCCTGATGGCTTGTCTTAAACAGATCCGGGGAGAAAAGTCACGTGCTTATTCAGAACAAAGGAAAAAGTAGTTGAAAGAGAGGAAAATTACAATTTAAAAGGAAAAGATCTATCATTAAAGGGGGATCTACAGGAAAAAGGAACATTAATATGCTGTGGAGCTGTCAGTAAGGATTTTTGCAGCAATTATGGTGTATCTTGGTTAGAAGTATAATCCACTTGCATAGATTTTAATGGGAGAAAAATTACACAACGTTACAGTAGTGTGCCCCCATTTTCATTAGCCATGTTCTGAAAGTTCAAGACAAGAGAGATTTAGGGAGGAGCTTTTTAATCTGAAATTTAATTTGAGCTGCAGTTAATATCCTAGACTATGTTTTGTGACATTCAGTTAAAAAGGGACATAATTTTTTATAGAAACAGTGTATGAATACAGCATTAAAATACTAACAACTGTCTTTATTCTACTTTAATGTTACTTTATCTAACAGAAGCATTTTATTGTTAAACTTTTCACTCAAATATCGAACATTTCAAATATTAATTACCAAGTTTTTCTCATTGAATTGAGAAAACTCTTTATTTGCTGCTGCTAAATACTACCTATGTTCTTTGAAAACCTGAATCTAAGTGTTAACAATTTTGAATACATCCATTCCCATTTAGTATACAATGTTAGCCTCTTCCAAGGCATGGTTTAGAAATATTGGGTAAACCAAAATGTTCCTAGACTTGGATACTTCTGTCCAAGCAGGGAGCCAGCATAAGCTATTACAACTTCTGCCTTAAGCATTCATTTTAATGTCTCACGCTGTACTGACAACAAGGAAAAAAATCTAGAGAAAAGACATCCTGCTACCTTTTTTGGGGAAGTCTCAAAGAAATACAAATTCACAGGAACTATGTGAACAGAAGTAAGCTAAACGTTTTTAAAAAATAATAACAATGCTGTCCTGGTTTTGGCTGGGATAGAGTTAATTTTCTTCCTAGTAGCCGGTATAGTGTTGTTTTGGATTTAGTATGAGAATAATGTTGATAACACACTGATGTTTTCAGTTGTGGCTAAGTAGTGTTTATACTAAGTCAAGGATTTTTCAGCTTCTCATGCCCAGCCAGCAAGAAGGCTGGAGGGGCAAAAGAAGCTGGGAGGGGACGCAGCCAGGGCAGATGACCCAAGCTGGTCAAAGGGATATTCCATACCATATGGTATCATGCCCAGTATATAAACTGGGGGAGTGGGGTGGGAGAGGCAGATCGCTGCTCGGAAACTAACCAGGCATCGATCAGCAAGTGGTGAGCAACTGCATTGTGCATCACTTGTTTTGTATATTCTAATCCTTTTATTATTATTGTTATTTTATTATCATCATCATCATTATTATTTTCCTCCTTTCTGTCCTTTTTTTTTTTTTTAATTCTCTCCCCCATCCCACTGGGTGGGGGGGTAGTGAGCGAGCGGCTGTGTGGTGCTTAGTTGCCAGCTGGGGTTAAACCACTACAACTCCATTTAAAAAAAAAAATAAAAAAAATCTGAAGAACCTGTTTCTAGAAAAGGTGTAACAATCTTCTCTTAAAAAAAATTCAAGAAAGAAAGAAAGAAAGAAAGATAGATGTTGTTCTTATTTATACATATCTCCAGTAGCATGACTAGCTAGAACACAGGAGTCCTAAACAACATTCTGATCCTCCTCTTTCCCAGCTTTCTCTCATCTTCTGTGCTATTGATACACACTACTCTATCCCGGCTGCATAGCCCTGACCCATTATGTTATTTCCCAAAACCCGAATTTTTGCATTTCTGTCTCCTATTTGCAAAATGAGGAAAATAATGCTCCCATGCTTTTACAAATACATTTTGAGATCAAGCAACAGCCTTCCATATAAGCTTGTTACTATTCCATATTTATGCGGTTACACTTACAGAACAGAGAGACTGAGTAGAAACCAAACATCTGGTTCTTTCCAGTTCTGGATTTGCAAACGCCTAAGCTGATTTTATTGAGCTCAGACTAGGTTTCGTTGATTAATTTTGCCCAAAGGTTCTCTCATCTGAACCTTAGAATTCTGGCAGCTTAAATCTCATTTCTAAAATTATGTTTCGCTAGTTAATGATAATTCAACAATACGCTAACATTGAAAATAAAATAATTTACTTGTCTATATGTGCAGCGTTTCTTTTAAATTATATACCTCATTCAGCTTCTCCAGCGCAAGAAACTAGCCAACTTTGATTTCAAGTTCTCTTGCGCCAGCATAATACAATCTACCCTGACAGAGAAAAAAGCTTAAATACATCTCTGTGGAAGTTTGTACTGTTTTATTTTATCAAAGCCATTTAAAAAGTTTGTTCTTTCTTTTCAACACAGGGTAATATTCCAGATGTATCCCTGAAATCTAAGAAGAAAAAAAAGAGGAAGGGAAAAAAAAAAGTAGGTAGGTAAAAGCATGATAATGAACAGAAAAATTAGAACAACAACAAAAGCTAACTCAAGGATATTTGACACTGTGAAGTACTGTATCCTGCACTGAAACTAGAGAAACTTCCCAGAATAAGAAATACTTTGGAGGAAGGAACGAGCACTCAAGTTCTTAAACAAAGCATTACCCATACATCCCCAGTTAGGACCACGGTCACACTACTTTAGATACTATATAAACACACATTAAGACAAACATTCTGCACTGAAATCTTACAATCTAAAAAAAATTCCAGTGCTCTCTGTCTTCAAAAAGTTCCAAACCAAACCAACCACACCATCATCATCAAAGAAAGAGGAAAGGCACTTGGGATGGGGTGTATAAACAAAGTATTATTTTAAGCTTTAGGCTACCTTTGATCTGAGAAACTCAGAGCTATAAAGGTAGATGAGGGGGATTTAACAATGGTTATGTTAATGTCAGAACAGTTTAATAAACACCTTTTTCACCAGCAGCCTAAGTATAAGCAACTTCTACTGGTTATTTTTAACCTTGCTCCAAAGCAGTTCACCAACTGACCAACCGCTCACAGGGTTCCAACATCCCAGCTGAAGGGAGATCTGTCACTACTGCGCCAGTAGGCATTCATCAAACTAATGCTTGAAAAGCATTTTTGAAGAAGTTAACAGGAACTGCCATATGAGGTTTCCACGTGAGAACAGAGAATGCACAAAATCAAGCCCATCAGGAGCAAGGAGAGTCAATTACATCCTTCAGCCCCTCAGGAAACAGGTCCATATGAAATGCTGGAGCTAAGAGACCTCAGAAATCTGCTTGGATTCTTAGATACGATACAGTCACGGTGGCAGGTGAATGACTCCCTGGAACAGAGAGCAACACAGCTACTACTGCCTGTATAGAAAATCCTCTGGTCTGAACAACCTTTTTAGTTACAACCACTGAGCTAGTGGGGCATGCTTTTACTTTTTGTCATCTCTAGAGGCAAGTTAAATTGTCCCTAAAGCAAAAGGCTATCTCAAAGCTAATGTTCTCACCTTTCAAGATTTGCACGGTCATGACTATTTCCCACAGAATGAAACA
Organism: Cariama cristata; assembly: GCF_000690535.1. Classification (NCBI taxonomy): domain Eukaryota; kingdom Metazoa; phylum Chordata; class Aves; order Cariamiformes; family Cariamidae; genus Cariama; species Cariama cristata. The sequence continues at coordinate 774 of NW_009620682.1, read as the reverse complement.
AATACATTTTAGAGAACGAGAAAATTTCCAAATACGCATAAAACCAGTGTCAAAGTAGAGATTAGTCCAATTAGACCAACACAGAGAATGATGATAGGAGCTATACCATAAGCAAATAGGACACAAATGCCCAATCCTGCTGTCAGATCTCTTGGACAAGCCTGCTGCATGCCCATGGACCCGGCGTCTTCCAACACAAATCCAGTTGCAGGAATAAAGCCAAACAGTTTACAGAACAAGGCCAGGAAGCTTATTTTTAAATAATTCATAACAGACCACGTGATTTTCCTCAAATCTTTCTCACCAAAAAGGTCCGTTCGTATTCAAAGCGAGATTCACTTGCACCCAGTTTTGTGCCATCTTTCCCTTATAATATCTACTAATAGTCAAATACCAAGCATTAAGAACAATCCTTTAGGTCTTTATGATACGTGGAAAATTATCATGATAAAAGTCTGAACCAACAGGCTAGGTGGCCATTCCGGCTTGGTAAAACATTGTAAGAAAAATAAAAATTAGTTTTGCTGTTACAAAATATTTTAACACAACAGGTAAGCCTCTCATCCCCCTCCCAGTCAAACATTTACGTTTGTACCTCTCCATGAGGAAACACAAGCGCTCTTCCTATTCACTCTGCTGGGAATCTCCAAGCCCTAGGTGTACCAGCGCCACAACACTCAGGTTAACAAACAATTATTTTTTTTTTCTCCCTTCAACCCCAACCGAAAACTTCTCCGGCCGGCACAGCAGAAACAAAGCGCAGGCGGACGACTG
>NW_009620681.1:0-22982 GCF_000690535.1 Cariama cristata | reverse complement strand
GTTGATGTAGGAGACGGCATGCTGATTAGACTGATTGGACCCAGGAACAGCGAGCTCGACAGGGAACGCACTTGGTCCCCCCGCTATCCCTGATACAGCCCCTTCTTTTTCTATCGGTAGTCCTAAGGCTTCCGTCAGTTCCCCGTTCCCCAATTCCAGTTTTTTTCTTCCGTCAGTTCCCAGTTCCCCAATTCCAGGACCTTTTTTCTCACTTGATCCCAAAAACGTACTGCATTACGCGGCTGAACAATAACAGTAGCAGGTGGCAACTCCCACGACCCGGGCAAGGGGGATCGACACTGCAGTACTCCTTGCCTTTCTCCCTGCCTTAAAGAGACAGTAGGGAGTTCAACACCACCCCTCAGGGGACCATCATCCTCGTCACTGTCTGGTAAAGGGGGGTACAATTGGTCCTGCACTTCTTCATCCACAGTTTCATTACTATCAGGGGGGTTTAACGGAGAAGGGAGAGGACATATATCAACTTGAGGATTTGTATATTTTTCTCTTGTTTCCGGTAGCTACTGCCAGGGCAGCTTGTAAAGTGAAGAGAGTTCTGCTGCTTTTAACTGCTCTGAAGCAAGGGATTCGTCTCGCAGGTCAGGGTAACCCACCGCCTCATAGCAATCTATATCCTCTGGAAGGGGCACACTCTCAGGACCAGCCTTTTGTGGAGTCCCTTTCTCTTCTGGTGTAAGTGGCACAGTTGGAATTATATCATTTCCCCCACTCCAGAAATTTTTCTCTTCAACAGGAAATGCTGTGACACCCGACCTGGAGGCAGAGCTCACATGAGCAGCAAGCATCTCTTTCAGTGACTTTGTCACCTCTGACTCAGAGGTGATTTTCATCACTATTTCTAGTGGGTGCTAAACGGGCAGCCGTCTTGCTGCCAGCACTCATAGAGTCCCATAATTCTTTCCCCAGGCGTTGCCAAACTTCGACAGAAAACACCTGGTCAGAGTCCGTAAAAAACCCATGTTGACGACCCCAATCCAACATGTCCTCCAAGTCTTTACGACTTAAATCTATATCAGCCTTTTTGGCTAATCCTAAAAAATATTCTACAAGAGCTGATTCTACCGTGGATGCAGCATTCTTCATGCTGCCACGTCACGTAAGTTTACGATTTCCACCTCTCTCGGGCGCCTGGTACCTTTTCCCGGTCAGCAGTACTCTCTCGCCCTTTTCTTTTCAGTCGCATCCCTCCTGTTCCTTACCGGATCATGTCGGGGACGCCAGTTGTGGGGTTCTTTGTTCATGCGAGGCACGGACAACTCAGCACACCAATATGATGATCAGAGAATTAATGATCAGATTAATCAGAAGGCTACATCATATATACTGCTTTCTACTTCTGTACACGCACTTGCTAAATCTTTAATTGGTTACATGTACTGTCCACGTGACTATCACGCTCCTTAGCAAGGATTCTGATAGGTGTTTACACCATGTATAGCTTCCACGTAAATTAAACACAAGTTCTTTGTCTAACATACAAGCTCCCTGTCTCATCCTGCTCCCATGGCCTTGTTTCTCAAGCTTATCTATCTCCTGCCCCACAAACTCGCCTCCCTGCATAACTCTCTGCACTTTCCCACATCTTATCACATTCTCAAAATACCCTCCAGCCCATTGCTAACATAAAATGATCCTACAATCTACCACCTCTTCCAGTGTTTCACCACCCTCATCATAAAAATTTTTTCCTTATAGCTAGTCTGACTCTACTCTCTTTCAGTTTAAAACCATTACCTTTTGTCCCTATCCCAACAGGCCTTACTAAAACGTCTGTCCCCATCTTTCTTTCAAGCCCTGTTTAAGTATCAAAAGGTCACAACAAGGTCTCCTTGGAACCTTCTCTTCTCCAGGCTGAACAATCCCAACTCTCTCAGCCTGTCTTCATAGCAGAGGTGCTCCAGCCCTCTGATCATCTTCGTGACGTCCTCTGGGCTGACTCCAACAGGTCCATGTCCTTCTTGTGTTGAGGGACCCAGAGCTGAATGCAGTACTCCAGGTAGGATCTCACCAGAGCGGAGTAGAGGGAGAGAATCACCTCCCTCAATCTGTTGGTCACACTTCTTTTGATGCAGCCCACAACATGGTTGGTGTTCTGGTCTATAAGTGCACATTGCTGGCTTAAGTCTAGCTTTTCATCTGTCAGTATCCCCACGTCCTTCTCCACAGGGCTGCTCTCAATACATTCATCCCTCCAGCCTGTGTTTGTGCTTTGGATCTGCCCCATCCCAGGTACAGGACCTAGCATTTGGCTTTGTTGAACCTCACGGGATCGTTCTCAAGCTTCTCCAGGTCCCTCTGAATGACATCCCATCCCTCAGGTGTGTCAACTGCACCACTCAGCTTCGTGTCACCTGCAAATTTGCTGAAGGTGCACTCGATCCCACTATGTCGTTGATGAAGACATTAAACAGTACTGGTCCCAGTGCAGACCCCTGAGGAACACCACTCGTCACTGATCTCCATCTAGACATTGAGTCATTGACTGCTATCCTCTGGATGTGACCCTCCAGCCAATTCTTTATCCACCAAATAGTCCACCCATCAAATCTATATCCAATTTAGAGAAGGATGTTGTGGGGGACTGTGTCAAAGGCTCTACAGAAGTCCAGACAGATGACATCCATAGTTCTTCCCTTGTCCACTGATATAGTCATTTCATCATAGAAGACCACAACTCGGCCGGGCAAGATTTGCCCTTGGTGAAGCCCTGTTGGCTGTCTCAAATCACCTCCCTGTCCTCCATGTGCCTTAACATAGCTTCTACGAGGATCTCTTCCACGATCTTCTCAGGCACAGAGGTGAGGCTGAAAGTTCAGTAGTTCCCAGGGTCCTCCTTTCTACTCTTTTTAAAAATAGGTGCAATGTTTCCCTTTATCCAGCCTCTGGGGACTTCACTTGACTGCCACGACTTTTCAAATATCATGGAGAGTGGCTTTACAACTACATCAGCCAATTCCCTCAGGGTTTTGGGATGCATCTGATCAGGTGCCATTGACTTATGTATGTTCAGGTTCCTCAGGTGGTCTCAAGCTTGATCTACTCTTACAGTGAGAGAGACTTTGCTCCCCCAGTGCCTACCTTGCAGTGCATCCACTTGAGAAGTGTGGGAAGAGACATTGCCAGTGAAGACTGAGGCAAAGTAGTTGTTGAGTACCTCAGCCTTGTCCTCATCTGTTGTTACCAACTTGCCAGTCGTGTTCGTCAGGGGTTGTATGCTTTTTTTGATCTTCCTTTTCTGGCTGACATACTATAGTAGTCCTTCCAGTTATTGTTTGCCTTCATTGCCAAGTTCAGCTCCAGCTGCACCTTGGGCCTTCCTGACCCCATCACTACACAGCTGGGCAGTGTCTCTGTATTCTTCCCAGGATACCTGTCCCTGCTTTCAGGGCTATTGAAATGCTATAGACACCACACTGTATGTCTTGTTAAAGTCAAGGTAAGCAACATCCACTGCTTTCCCCTTGTCCACTGAGCCAGTCATATCATCATGGAGCAATGTCAGTTTCCTCAGCTACAATTTCCTTTTTACAAATTCATGCTGACTGTTCCGTGCCACTGTCTTGTCCTTAAAAAGCCTGGATGTGGCTTCCAGGAGGATTTAATCAGTGGTCATCCCAGGCATTGAGATGAAGCTGACTGTTCAGTAGTTCCCCAGCTCCTCCTTCTTGAACACAACTGTTACATTTGCTGTTTTCCAGTCATTGGGATCCTCTTCCAGTTGCTATTCTGTTATAAGAATTATAGAGATTGACTTTGCAATGTTATTAGTCATTTCCCAGGGCACTTTTCCAGCTTCATTGCCTGTGTATGTCTAATCTAATTACATCCTATCTCAACCTTTCTGTGCTCTGGATAATGCTTTGCTAGTTGTCAAAGGTGAGAAATACATTTAAACTGTGAACACTAAGAGGTGGAAGATAATTGAGGGTAAAGGAGATGGGCACTGAATATCTGAAATTGGAAGTTTGAACTCTCAAAGCAGAAGTCTACTGATTGCTATCTACAACCAGTATGAATTGGTGGTAAATTTTGATAACACCTGGACTGAGCAAAAGTGGCATATCCTGAATGTCCCAGCTCATAATGAGACATGAGACAAAACTGGCAGCTGGAAGGCTGATCCTGAGTTGTGCTTCTGCACATTGAGTATTTCAACTGGGAAACCTGGGGACTGCAAATGAGGATTCCCAGAAAAGAAGTAAAGTCTGGCAAGAGAAACTATCTTAGAGAGAAGAAGGAGTCTCAGACAGAGGAAGGTGAAGGCTCTGGCTGGAAGACAGATGTTAGCAGTGGGGAAGATCCCAGAAACCAGAACGCTGCACGGACAAGCGCTTGGGTATGTCCAGGGACAGTGGCCAGTAATGCTTGAACTGGTGCTTGGAGGCAGTTGTACAGCACAAACCCCATGACTTTCTGTCAAGGCTACCTGTGCCAGTAGTGATGTCTCTGAGGGGACCTTGCGACCATAGCACTGGGGGCAGTGAGAGAGCAAGTAAGGAGGAATCGTCAGGTGAGGTATAAGCTCAGTTCTCATTGGTGCTTAAATAGATCCCAGCATCCAGATGCGTTGTAGGCTGTGTTTAGTCTCACCCATGACATTATCACAGAACCTACCACTGGGCTCAGGGATCTGGGAGGCCTGAGGGCAGTCTTCACCAAGAGAAAATGGAGTAAAACCACAAATTATTTTAGCATTTTTCGTATGCATAGTCACAAGGTCACCTGCCCCACTAAGCAGCCTTCTCCATTTTGCTCAGCCTTTCTTTTGCTGCTAGTGTACTTATAGAAGTCTTTCTTGTTGCCCTTCACATCCCTCATGAGTTCCATCTCCAGTTGTGCTTTGACTTTCTGAACTCCAGCCTTGCAACCTCAAGTAACATTTGTGCATTCCCCCAGGTAGCTAATCATTGTTTACTCCTCTATGTAAATCTTTTCACAGTACGGTTCATCCGTGAGAGCCTCTGCCATGAGTGCTCAACTTTCCATATGTGTGGTTTGAGAAGCCTGCCTGTGCAGATGACCAGCTACTCTGTGCCATTTTGTCATCCAGGGCAATCTTCCATGAGAAGCTGCAAACCACAGTCCTCAAAGAAACCTGCTTTTCTGACATTCTGAACTGAGATTTTGGTTGTTTTGAGGATGTTTGCCTTAGTCATTTCCCAAGGGACCTTAAACTCTGCAGCTTAATGGTCACTGCTGCCAAGGCTACCCTAGACATTCATATCCTCAACCACTTCTTCCTTCTCTGTGAAAGAGTAAGCCAGCTGGCTCTTTGATCACTCATGTCAAGAAATTGCCTTCAACACATCTATAAACTTCCTGGACTGCTTGCAGTTAGCTCTATGTCATTCCAGTAGTTTTCAAGTGGTCAAAATTCATATAACTACCAGGCAGGACATATGATCATGAGGTTTCTCCCAGCTGTCCAAAGAATTTTTAATTTCTTTCTCTTTGGGAGCAAGTGATCTGTAACAGACACCCATCTTCTGACCCTTTCCCATAAGCTCTTGACTGACTTGTCACCTCTTTCAAGACAAACCTTCATGAACTCAAGTCCCTCCTTCCCTTCCCGGTCTTTCTTTTCTGAAAGTCCTTTGTGTGCCATTGGCAGAACTCCAGTCATGTGGGTAATCCCACTGAATTTCTGCAATTCTGATTAAACTGTATCTGTGCAAATACAACAGCAAACTGATTCTTCCAATTTGTTTTCTATTCTGTGTGAGCTCATGCACAAGCACTTGAGGTGGAGTCCCAGTGATACCAGTTTCATAAAGAATTGCAAGAGCTTCCTCAGTGTCCCTAGTGCCTCCATTTCTCTTCTTGGGCTGCTGTCTCCTAAGAAACCAATTTAAAGGCCTCATCAGGTTGGCAAAGCTGTTCTTGCCCTGCTTGGACGTATAGATCAAAGGATTTATTTTTTGTCTTACTACTTACCTAACATAGAAGATGAAAATATGTGGAATGAATAATTACAATAGTTCAGATGAACTAGTCTGAAATAACTACTTGTGTTGTTGAGTAATTTTGTGTCATCTGAGGCCTTTAAACACAAATTAAAGCATAAGGCAGAGCTGGGTAGCATATATGTTGTTGAACTTATTGTAGAAATGAATGGCTGAAGTTCTGTAGTCTGATGAAAAGCCCATATGGCTAAGAGAACCCACCTGACCTCTACAAACTTGCTTACTAGGATTGTGTAGAAAGGTCAGTGCTCTCATGTATCTGAGAAATTTTACATGATGTTATACTTGTGTGTTTTCTGTAAACTTGTAACACATCCATAGTCTGTACTTCATGGAATTGGCTTGAGCTTTTTTTCACCATTGCGGTACTGAAATTCCTAGCAGAAGGGTGACAGGCACTATAGGAAAAGAAATTAACAAGAAAAAACCTACACCTGTGGAAACTGAGAAAATACTTTTTGTGTTATTTCTGTAGACCTTTACAGTGCACTCTTTTTGGAGATTCTGTATTTTAAATCTCACATATTCAGCAAGAATTACATTTTACTAGAAAATGCAATTACATTTTTCTAGCCACCAAATGTTTTGCTTAATTTATTGTTTCAGGAAGATCTAAATTTGATTTGAATATAGTGGTTTTGTCTTCCTGGAAAAAAGAAGGAAAACAAAGACAACCTCTTTTAAGTATTTCTTGATATCACAAGTTACAGTTTTACAAGCAGAAGTTAGAATGCATAATTCTTAAAACACGACTGAGGGAAGAATAAAAGGACTGTAAATATGTTAAGAAAATTAGAATTACCACAAGACTACAACTAAACATAAATTTATTATGAAACTTTCTCTGGGTAGCACAATGCTGTGGGGTGTATGTTAATTTACAACATGGGAGGTTAGGTCTTTTTTCAAGATTTCTTATTCAAACCAAAAACATTTACTTATTTCAGAGTCTTTGTCTCAGGACACTGGGAAGTGAGTACAGTTTTAATATGGTACATATTGCATGTTTAAGATCAGCCCACAAGAATTTTCAGGTGATTTCAAAGGGAACTCCAAACATAGATATGGTAAATCAAGTCCCTTAAAATATCTGTTTCATGTTTTTCAGCACATCCTGTTTGTGTGCACGTCTATGCATACATCTGTTTAAAAATGAGAGGCTGACGGATGCATTTTTATTTATTACAGTGATACGTTCCACTCATTTATTCTTCTTTTACTACTTTTCCAGACTGCTTAATGAAAATTACTGAATATCCTATTTTTTCAAAACTTTGATGAGTACCTTAAATGAAATTTAATGAAAATTTTTGGAACCTATTCCTATTGTTAGCCAAGCTGAAGTCAGAGCTGGAAGCCAGAGAGCTGTGAAGGAGAAATGATGGCTCTTAAAAGGAAATCTCTTTTAAGGAGGTATTTGTAACATAAAAACACATGTAAACTTCTGCTACAGCACATTTTGGAAAGACTTACAGGTGTAGAAGACAACGGCCCAAGAGCCAAGACTATTTACAACAGAACTGATGACAAATACCACAGTCCATCTCTTCTAAAAATCAGGATACCATCCTTCGTGTGAAATGTTAATGTTACTTTCTAGACTAATATTGCCGTAGGTTAAAACACTAATACAGTGATTCATGACTGCATAATAGGCCATGTAATCCTGAGACCATACTTTAACGGCATCTTTAGCTTTATGAGTGCTTGTGCTGTACAGCGACTATTAAAAATTTCTGATGAAATTGTATTTTAGTGTGAATAATAGACAGTATCTCAGGAAGATGTAGTAGGAGATAATGCATAATGTAGACTCTGTGTGTATGAAAATATATTCTTCAGAGGGCAAAAATAGACATTAGGGGAAAAGTACTCCTTTCTTTAGTTAATAATTTTTAGAAATCTTTTACCTTAACAAAATTGTTCTGTGAGATGTGGCCATGTGAAATTATTTTAAAAGAAGGTATAACATCAATCTGTCTATGGTACAGCCTATAAAAATGCCTTTTGGCTAAATATTTGATATTTTGTTGACTGTATAAACTTAATATTTTTCATTTGATCATCATTATATACAAATGTACTTGACAAATAGATCAGGTATTTCCATGCTCAGTAAACAGTAATTTCAGCGACTATCTACTATACTGTGGAGAAAGAATGTAACTTCTTCCTCTAGACTGTTTGTCAACAAAGTCACAACAAAAATTTCTGACCTCCTTTGTTTTTTGCTGCCTTTTATTTTTTGTGATGAACTGAATACCTGCAAAGAGTGAGTAAAGTGTTATGGTGAGCATAACACAAGCGTTCATTGCACTTGTTCTTCATAAGCATCAGTAACAAAGTGGTTCAGGTGTAAATGTACCCAGTAGCAGCAACTGAATGTGTCAGCCACGACTATGATGATAAGGCAACTGCAATTTTCAAGATAGGTACTCTGATACACAAAGAGGATGAGACCTAAGCTTTGTGTGTTGGAATAACATACTACTGTCTGTTGATAATATGTATGACCCTTTTTTACCCCACACTGTCAAGTTTGTATTGCCTAAATTACTTAATTGACTTTAAATTATTTAAATGAACTAGTTTATGCTGTCTAAACTGAGTGTCCCAACCACAATCTATACAGAAAACCTCATACAAGGGTTGATAAGTTAGAATTCCGTTTTGGCTTCCAGTCAGATTATTTAGGGAGCATATTTGCTGTGTCGTGGAACACCAGACACGTTACTGATCCAGCATCAATGTGAATTTATTCACCTGTGGGCTACATGCAGCACAACACAGAGAACCAGCCTATGTTGAATAGGGTCCTGGTAATATAGCACCAGACTGTTGTGTCCATAGACCTTCTGATTCCCAAGAAAACTATTTTGTTATTTCACATCCTTCCTCACTGAGTGATGAGATCTGTGCCCTTCAGAAAGCTGTTGATATTCATGAGACTTTTGTGTGGATTTTAGCTTTTGGGAAGGAACGTGCATGGGGTCTATTGTTTGCCTTCTGCACCAAGGACTCCACAGTAGTATCTGACAGGGAGAGCTTAATAATACTGGCATGACAAATAAAGTAGTCTACAGGAAAATTTGAGTTTTTGTGGAATCTTGTAATGTTCTATTAATTGTCAAATAAAAAGGAAAGTAAAGGCAGAATGCCAAGGTACAAGCCTGCTATAATGGGCCTTGTCATAATTCCTTCACGGAATGTTGCAGATTCTACTTTCACAAAGACTGTAGATGGTCCCTCAGTAAGTTGGTGACATTAAGGTAAATTTTACAACTGCAAAGGAAGAAAAGTCTTTGGAAACAAGGGGGAATGCAAGCTGCTACTTCCCTTCACTTGATTCAGTGTACAAAGAAAAATCTCATTTTTCGAGTGATGAAATATGACTATATAAAACCTTAAAATGTGTATTGTTGACCAGCCAAAGGACAAATTTTGGATCAGCAAATAAGCTATAAAAACAAATGAAAATATGAAAGACACAAATAAAGTTTCAGGATGCATTCCTTTCCAGCTCCAAAAACTTCATGGTTATACTAATCTGTTTTTGCAAATCCATTTGTGGGTTATTTTTCTGTTTTATTGTACTCTGATACACTGAATTCTTACCTTTCCTGTAGAAATATAGAAAGCAGTCTGTTCTGTTGTGTCTGTCATGGAAATAACTGAAATATAACTTAGATTGGATGACAACAGGAGCAGTTTACTCCAATAAGCATAGGAGAGATCACAAAGCAGTAGCACAACAGCCTCTGCCGATGTGAGCTCTGCCCAATGGGGGCAGCTATAGGGTTTATACACCTTTAGGGTGCACAATCTGTTCTTCACCAAACCCTGTTAGACAAACAAGACATGGTAAATAACAACAGCAATTGAAATCCTTCAGATAAGGAGGTTCCAGACTCCATACTTTTATTAATAATCCATTCCTTTGCTAATTAAATCATGCTAACTGGTATGATCATAAGCTGCACATATTTCTTAACCAGGAAGGCCTGCAAAGGCCTAGAAGGCATTAACCATTTTGCTTCAATATGTCATTTTGTAGCACCCTAACTGCATTTAAAGTATTATTTGAAAGTGAATTAAACTCACCCTGTGCTGCACAAGACTTTAGGAGGGGAAGTAAATATCAGGACAGAGGGATGCTAATGAGGTATCTGAACCTGTAACCTTAACATAGATCAAACAATCATGTATGTATATCACACATGTGTGTTTGCTAGAGGTTATTTGCATGTGCTTCTGTGGTCATCAAGCAATTCAGAATATCAAAAGAGTATCAGTCTACTGTTTTCAGCTATATCACCTACTTGCATGTTTTTGCAGATGGACTGGTAGCACTGGTGATGTAAAGAAGCCATGACCTGCAGGGCGCTTACCACTATTTTATATAGATATATCCAGAAAACTGTATTTTAACTACATTTCTGCTATTTGACAGAGGATTTTTTTTTCCTCTTACTTAATTGTCCACTGCATGTTTTTCCCTTTATTATTCCCCCGTCCTGCTGCACTGATGGTGCTACTTCTTAATCAGGTAATTCTGGAGCCAAGTGCAGACAAGTTGGGTTATTCTTGGAAAACAATAGGTTCTTCTCTGGTTACTGAACTCATGGGTTTTTTGGTATTACATTTATTGACCAAATTACTCAGTGGATACTCTGATGGGAGCTCATATTTATTTATTGCATTTGGAAAATTAATTGTCAACCCACATGTTCACATACTGTCTCCCCCATAAAAGATGAACTTGAATTGAACTGCTGTCTGGTTTCTGAAGGAGTGTTTCTTTTGTATCTGACTTGCACATGGTACTAGAAGCAGAAATGAGAAAGTATAAAATGAGAGGCAAACTTTATATACTTTCCAACTATGAAGACCAGAGCACAGTGTCAGAGTCTGCATGCAGTGTCATTCCTAAGTGCCTTTCAGAAACATTTTGCAGAAGTGGTTTCTTTGGATAATTTTCATCTAAGCCACTTACTTCTACTGGAAATTGCAGTGTTACTCTGCCTTTGTCCCAAAAAATACACTTAATAGTAGTTAAATCAGGTTTAGAAGCCAAACCACTAACATGACAGAAATGTTGAAATTAACACTGGGTCTGTGTTAAAGCCCCCTCAAATCTGAGTCAGCTGCACTGGGCTTCTGATCAGGTTTGCAGCTAATCAGACAAATAATAATGTACAAATATTGTTAACTAGAAATAATTCTTACTATGAAGCTAATAATTGGCAATGACTGCTATAGTAAGTTAGAAGCCCTGTTTTAATATATTCAAATCAACATAATAATACCTATGGGGGTAGTTGACCACATATTGAAGGATAATCATGATCCTTTGAAATCTTTGTTAGAGATGTACATTGTGCTCCTTATAATTCATTTGGCTTTGTATTTTTTCTTCTGTATTTGTCTCGTTATTTTTACATGCATATTGAACACATTTTGAAGAGTAACAAAAAACACTTTCTGAACCCTGGTGATAATGATTAGGAGATCAAACAAAAATTGTATAAAGATTAAAAAGATAGGATTTACAAAAACTCTTCTGGGTGAATAAGGAGGCACAAGATTTGCCTTCAAATGTCTGCTACTTACTGAACTATCTGCATTATGTCACAGTGATACATCTGACGATAAAATGTAAAAGAAAATTGACTGAGAAACTTGATAATCATCCAAATTTTGAGTTCTAATTAAATCAAGAAGCTCTTTCAAATACGTTGCTCAGTAAGATTTTATTTTGCTATTTCTATCAAAGATACTTATGGCTACTTGTATGTCACCTTAAAGAAATCTTGTCATCTGCTTCCATATCTGCTCTCTTTAACTGTGTTGAAACTCTGGGGTATTATTAGGGCCACTTATTCATGTGATTCAAGTGATTGTAGGTTCATGTTCAGGTGACTCTAGGTTTACAACCATGAGAAATTACATCCTCCAATTTGAACTTTTCCCTTCATTGAATAATTACTTTATTCTTTAACAAATATAGGTAAACATTTTATTTATTTTTTTCCCAAGAGCTGAGGTGTTCCACCTGTTAGTACCCAGGTTTCTCTTTTCCTTTTTTAAAAACAATATCTGTAGTATTTTTTTTCAAACCTTGCTATTACTTGTCTTTCAGGAAAGTTGGAGGATTCATATCTTTTGTTTCGTTCTTTCAGGGGCAGCTAGAGAGGGCACGTATGCACAAAAGAAAAGACAAACATCCTTCTGAAAGGTTCAAATCATCTTATTCTATTTAATTTAATATAGTTCACCATATGTCTCTATTGAGATTACTTTTGACTGACAAAAGAAGTAAAGTTTCATTTTGAAATTACTTATGTTGAAATCATTATGCTGAGAGTTAGGTAAAGAGACCGATAAAGCAAACTGAAGTTGCTGTTAGAAAAGGCCAGGCAGCAGCAATAGAGAGCAACAAAAAATCAAACACAGTATAGTGTAACTATATAATTTAGCTTCAGACTGAAAGATTTTTTTCAGTGCAGTCCTTTGCTCATATATAATCTATCTCCATAGCAGTCATACTCTCTTTATATGGAGACTGCAAAGTTTTAAAAAAGAGCAACAGAAAGAATATTTTTAACTTTGAGATCAGAGGGGAAATGCTAGATAATTCAGGAATTCTGTACAAACTCCAGTCTAAATTATAATTACATGTTAAAAAAAAAAAAAAAAAAAATAACCTGGATGCTAGATGTTGAGGTCTATCCTTTAGATGTTGAGTTAGGACTTCATGAATGTAATCATGAGTTTATTCTTATTTTCTTTGTAAATATTTAATTGTCTCTGTTATTGTTGCGTGTTCTGTAAATTTAAGATTGATTTCTGTCTTAGTGATATTCTAAACAGAGTTAAGATTACTGGTCTTTGCTGTAATGCCCTTCGTGTTACCATGCTTAGCATTGATGTTGTATTAATGTGTATATAAATATGTTATTTTATGCAAAAAAAATAGCTACACAAGTGATTTTTAGAAACTGGACAATTTATTATCACTTTCTAAAAAAGTGAAGTGTTTTTAATTATTGAATTTCCACATCACCTGTCTGCAAAAGGTTAAGATAAACTGAGTAAAATTTATGGAAAAAAATAACCTACACACAGAATCAATGAATCATAGGAACATTGCTTGAAAAGAACTCCAGGAGGTCATCTAGCCCAACCCTCCAATCCAAGCTTCTATTGCCAATACTGTTTTAAGTCAACTGTGAATTCGTATAACTGACACTTGAAAACTTCTCAGGGGTGTCATGACTTCTTTGGCAATCTCATTGCACTGTACAACCTTCATAATGAAAGTATCTTTTCTAATGTTCAACTTGAACTTTCCAAGATGTGACTTTTTGCTGTTGCTTCATGTTGCATTTCCTGGAACTAGCTAGAATATTTTAGCTCCATTGTCTTTGTAACAGTTTTATAGACATAGGTGTGGAACAAAGAGTTGTGGAGATGAACCTGTGTGCCAAGCTGTGTTGCAAATGATCACTAACTTGGGACTGGATGAATCTGAAGACAACACCTTAAACAGAATTTCTAAAAGGGAATTTCTCCCATTGCTTCGGTATCCAGTGTGAAAACCAGTGGTAAAGCCTTTACAGAGTGAGTTAATCTTAAAGATACATTGCAAAAAATAGTAAGAATTGTTTGAAGGAGTTTCTTATGATCCTGTTACATGTCCCACAGGAAAATACAGGAGGTTTTAAATATGTCTTAGGAAATGTAGTACACGTAGTCTAGATCTTTCTTCATGTTACCTTAAAATATATGACAGCCTTAAACAAATCAAATGCTGGAGGGCTCCGAACCTTAGTACAGTTTCTAAAAAACAAATACAAAACTAAATATTCTAAAATGCTGTATGTTCAAACTTTTGAGAAAATCAGTTTTCCCATTCAAAAGCAACTGCAGCATCTACCAGTGTTTGCCTGTACCAGTCAGTTTCAGGCCAGTTAAAAAGATGGTGTGATGGTCTGTTCAGTAACAGTTTTCATGAATGATTACATTACTTCAGCAAGCTATGAAAACAAGTAAGTATCTTGCTAAATGAAGGTACAGGTCTTGGTAGAGAGAGGGGATACATTTCTTACTTCTAGCTACAAAACTCATGAACTCTAATTGCACAAATATATGTTGAAACCTCAGCCCAGCTGCTGATACAGTTCACTAACTAGCATTTTTAGCGCTAGATGATTACTCCATTGTCCAAGCAGACCAAGTTGATTACCTCCTGGGGCTCCCAGGCCAGAAATTATGAAAACTTTCAGCTACCATTGCTCAGTTCCCCACTGATTTGCTTCAGTTCTCCATTCCTGGGATCTTCCTTGTTCTAATGGAAAAAGTGTTAGTCTCAGGGCAACGTAAAAGAGATGGGGAGCAAATCCGGCTTAACACTAAGCTTTTATTCCCAGGTTACTTTGACTTGACTTTATTTCCCTGACTTGTTTCAGTACTCATTCACATAAATACTTAGTGGAGGTGAAAGAGATTGTATCTTGGAGCATGAACAAATAACTGTGAGGGAAAGGATGGCAGTACCTCATGACTAATTAATGGCTTTGCAAAATCATAGCTTCAGTTCACTCTATTTTACTTAACACAAACGTGTGCCAAGAAGACATGCAGTTCGAGAATACCACAAAATACAGTATCTGAATCTGTTTTCTCCCATCTCTTAGAATTTAAAACCATAATCATAAGACTTTTTCTAAAGGAGAGGTTTGATTTCTATGGAGCATTTTGACTTATCCCCCACAAATGAATTAATCTGAGAGTTTTATAAATGCAGTTTGCAAAGAAAAGTTAGTCTACATTTTTTGTACATGTATAGGTTCATACTTCAAGAAAACTGAAAATTTAATAAAAACATTCTGCTTTTATGTATTTTATGATTTTCTAAAAATGTCTTAAAAGTACTTCATATGGAAAAGGTCTCTTACTTCCCTTTCTAACATGTGTGGTTTCACTATTGATGCTATTTTATGCCTTCCCTGTCTGTGTTTCTTGTAGGTTTTTTACAAGAAACCAGAAAGAACTTAAAAGAAATTAACTGAAATGTGATACAGGTATTTGCTTTCTAAGTCACTTTCTGTTCATTTATCTCTGATTGTCAGAAGAGAGTCATGCAAAGAAATTAAAGTTTTGATCACCATTTATCTTCCCCCTGCCTCCTCCCCTTTTTTTGACTTTTCACAGTTGCTTATCTAGGAAAGCCACACAGTTTTTTCCCATAGGAACTGACCAACTACATCTCCCTAGCACACGAATTTCCAGTAAAACCTGCTATTTTCCAAAGCAGATGAACAGCTTTTCTGTGCATAAAAAGAGCACAATAAAAGAAGAATTTTCACATTTATTGGGGCTATGGTCAGTATTCTGGACTTTTTGAGCAATGTGCTTGCAAATCCTTGAAAAAAATGGCTTTTCAATGCAAGATCAGAAAGCTATTACAAGGGTCTATATCTCATGCATTAAATATTACTGGACACAGCTCTTTAAATCCAAGGTTGCAACATAAACAAAAATTGCTAAATATTTATCTGACATGTAAATTTTTTTCTTCAGTAAGTCATGAAATTTTTGGTGAACAACTTGTTCTTAAAGCAAGGTGAAGTTTGGAAACTACGACAATGTAATATGAGATTGCTTGAGCATCCTAGAACAGAAAGAGTAATTCATGCCTCAGTTGAAATACAACAGGGTAAAAATATACGTTGTATTTAGACATTACTTTGCAGATAAACTCTAAAGAAATCTTGGCAAAATGTATTTACTGATTAAATATTCATAATGGAAATAATCTCTGACTTCTTCTGACTTCACTGTACTTTCACAGCTGATATCTCTGCTTTCCAGTATGTTCTGTTTCCTGCTAATTTTTCATCATCCATAAGTGTGTGACTTGAACTTTCAAAGAGTTCTATTGTTTTTCACGGTGAGCATTAGTAGGATTACCCTCTTGATCTTAACTGGTGCCTCTGATCATTAACTTTTCTGTCTGATAGCACTGAAAGGAGAAAATGACACTCATCAACACCATATAAATGCAAGGAGTAGTGATCCAGTATTTCAGTGAAAATTTGCTGTTAATATCTAGTGTTTATCTCAGTGACAGAAGCCAGTGTAGTCATCTCTACAGAGATAACAGGTTTTCTGTTTGGTTTTACAGTTCAGAAAGGAGCAGAGAACTACAAAATATTTTTGTAGAAAGACACTTGGAAAAGTTAACAGGAAAGGCTTTTTTTTTCAGAGAAGTCTGAAGAAGGGGATCATCAGTGAACTATGATGTATTAGGATTACTCATGTGAAGAAGTATAAGAATGTAAATATAAACCATATTGAATGGGATCAAATGTTCATCTGCTCTGTTTCTGATAGCAGTGAATATTTAGAGAAAAATTATAAAAGATGGGGTGTGTATAGAGTGATTTTGCCTTTGCCATTCCCTACCTGCTTTTGGCAACCTAAGGTTTAGTGACACTCCCTCCATCTTCATCCAGACATCGTTACAACTAATGACTCTACCCTTCATGAACTTGCCTAATCCCTTTTCCGAAATCCTTATATACTTTTGGTTTCCACGGCATTGTATGACAATCAGTTTTGCAGTGTATTTCTGCATTATGGGAAAACATACTTATCAGTGTTTTCTCTAATTGACAGTTTTATGGACTGCCTCCTATATCTTCTTTTACCTTCTGATGAGCAAGAGTACAAGAGATTTTTATCAGGATGATATTCATGAATAAAGAGGACAAGCTAGCAAGGATAAGGTATTATGTATCCTACTCTCACAGCATCTAAAAATAGAGCACACAGACCATCAGTAGTGTAAGGGTAGACTGGCAGTAGTGCTGTAGGAGAGTTCGCTATGGCATGGGTTTTTTGAAACCATTGTACAGCATTCTTTGCTCTAAGTAAACTATGTAGCAGCTGCCATGCAACATCCAGTCGTTTTTAGTAAGGTTAAAAGCATGAACACGAAATACTTCTCCATGTAGTCCAATACTTTTACCTCTTTTAACTCATTGGATATATAAAAACACTATCCAAAAGTACTTGAAGCACAACCAGGTGAATTGTCTTTGCTGAAAAAGTAGTGATTATGTGATCAAGGAAAGGGGACCCTTTCACATCCTTATGCAGAATCTCCAGATAAACCTACCCATTTCTGATGTCTGCAGAAGTTCTGTCAGCAGAACCAATACTTCACCTTCAACTACTCTGGGAAGACCTGGTGATTTCGCTTCTGATGCCTAATATGTTGCCAGATAGAAGTGACATTTGATCATATCACATACAGTCATATCACATCTGACTATTTTTTAGCAGATGCCACAGCTAACAACAGCACACTTGTCTTCACACAAACCAAAAATCCTAGTCTTTTTGATAATGTGCTTCATGTGTCTCCCAGCCTAAGCATTTAGCATGTCAAAAGAGATATAAAAATCAGAGGCTAAATATGGAAGAAAGTTTAGCATGACTTGACATGTATTACTTGTGATTCATGACAAAATGATTGCCAAGCTAACTTGGAGCCATTTCAACTGACATGCAGAGTCCACTGAGAACTCCTTGTCCTTTTTCTCACTAGCTGACACTATCAGGCATCATAGCATGCATCAGGTATCATGTACATAACAGCCAGATTGCTATTAGCTAGAGCAAACACTGACTCAAATGCCTTTTTTTTTTTTCTTTCTTTCTTTCTCTGTTTCCCTCTTTAGTGTTCAGACACTTAATTTCACAGCACATGACAAAGAAATTGACATATCTATCTACAAAGTTCATTAGAGAAATTAATCAGTGGACTTTTCAGCTTTTTTTGACTGATATATATATATGTTCTTTCTCTTCTGCTCTACAAAAAATTTGTGACCATCTGTTTTATTTTGAGATTTGTAGTTTCCAGCTACTCAGTTTTTTTCATTGCATGAAACACCCTGTTCAAGGTGATTTGCTGTCTGCAGATATTTGAAAGGAAAACCTGTTCAAATTAGATTGTCAAAAAAAATAAAGTGCAACACTTCTGTATGGAATGAATCATCACCGATGTCACCTACTTGGATTTGTGCAAAGCATTTGACACTATCCCACATGATATCCTTGTCTCTAAACTGAAGAGACATGGATTTGACGGATGGACCACTCAGTGGATAAAGAATTGGCTGGATGTTTGCACTCAAAGAGTTGAGATCAGCAGCTCAATGTCCAAATGGAGATCGATGACAAGTGACATTTGTCAGGGGTTGGTATTGACACCAGTATTATTTAACATCTTTGTCAGCAACATGGACAGTGGGATTGAGAGCACCCTCAGCAAGTTTGGCGATGACATGAAGCTGTGTGGTGTGGTCGACATGCTGGAGGGAAGGGATGTCATCCAGAGGGACCTTTACAGGCTTGAGAGGTGGGCCTGCGCTAACCTCATGAAGTCCAACAAGGTCAAATGCAAAGTCCTGCACCTGGGTCAGGGCAATCCCAAGCACAAAAACAGGATGGGTGGAGAATGGATAGAGAGAAGCCCTGAGGGGAAGGATTTGGGGGTGCTGGTTGAAGAGAAGCTCAACATGACCTGGCAATGTGCGCTTGTGGCCCAGAAAGACAACAGTGTCCTGGACTGCATGAAAAGAAGCATGATCAACAGGTCAAGGAAGGGGATTCTCCCTCTCTACTCGACTCTCACGAGAATCCATCTGGAGTATTGCATTCGGCTTTGGGGCCCCCAACATGAGAAGGACATGGACCTCTTGGAGTGAGTCCAGAGGAGGGCCACAAAGATGATCAGAGGGCTGTAGCAGCTTTCCCATGAAGACAGGCTGAGAGAGTTGGGGTTGTTCACCCTGGAGAAGAGAAGGCTCCAAAGCAACCTTAGCACAGTACCTAAAGAGGCCTACAAGAAAGCTGAGGAGGGACTTTTACAAGGGCATGTAGTGATAGGACAAGGGGCAATGGCTTTAAACTGGAAGACGGAAGATTTAGATGAGATATTAGGAAGTAATTCTTCCCTGTGAGGGTGGTGAGGTACTGGCACAGGTTTCCCAGAGAAGCTGTGGATGTGCCATCCCTGGAATTGTTCAAGGCTAGGTTGGATGGGGCTTTGAGCAACCTAGTGTAGTAGAAGCTGTCCCTGCCCACGGCAGGAGGGTTGGAACTAAGTGATTTTTAAGGTCCCTTCCAAGCAAACTATTCTATGATTCTATGATATGATTTTATGAAATCACTGTAAGGTGAAGACTACTGAATGTTATTTTAATTAAAATGCAATCTATTTATTTTCCTTAATTACTTAGACAAAATCAATATGGCTTGGATCAGCAACAACCTTATACAGAAGGCAATGCAATAGTAAGTTATCATAAAAATCGGAACTTGATAATTAAGCAGAAAACAGTTTAATACCTAATCCTTTTTTGTAATTTTATCTTTTCCTTACATTTTTTTCTTTTTTTCTTCTTGGATGCTCAGCTCCTTCTGAAATTAAGGTAATAGGGGATGCTTATCTATAGATTCTACTGATTTTTTCATTGTAAAAGAAATTTTATTTTTTTCTTTTATAACTTATCCATTTTAGTAATGACAAAATTACTACAGCACTATGATGTTGGTTATAAAAATATAGAAAATTGAACTTTAAACAATAAATATTTACCAATAACTGTGATAACTGTACAAAACACACATTTGAAGTATGCTTAGTCATTCCTTTAGCAGAGTCAGCCTTCTGTTTCAAAAGCTTTCCTCTAATCCTTGACAGTTTGTAAAAGAACATAGAAATCAATCCTAATTCCATCTGTGACTAAGTGGGAAGTAAACATGCTGCTTATTTTAATCTATCTGAACATGACCTATATCTCTTTGCAGGTATAAAAGAAACCTTTAAAAGTGGGAATTGGAGCGTATAGAGTTATTGGGAAGCGTATGGTGAGTGACAACTTTATTCTATATCCCCTTGTGGTATTTGAAATTGATGTCTTGGTAAATGCAGACTGAATTGGCAGCAGTTGGCTGGGGAGACTGAAAAGAAATTAAACTTATTTTCCTCCATGGTAATTGAAACAACATAACTTGTAAACAGCTGCTTGTTTCAAATATATCTTTTAATGAACCTGTGTAATTATAAACACTAAATCATTGTTACTCGAAGAAGTTTGATATTAAGAGATCATGTACAGATAGGCTTGCTTTAAGCAAATAAGTGTGATTCGAAAGTGGAATATGCACATAGGTTTCAAGTTTTATCATGTTTCTCTGATTTACCTTGTTGTATGACTACTCACAGTTCCCAAAAGAGAATTGTGTCATAAATTTATTGTAAAATTCTCCTTTTTCTTCATTTACCTCCATACTTAGTTATATAATATTTCAATGAGTCGATTAGTTACGGTTTCCCTAGCACAGAATCACAGAATTGTAAGGGTTGGAAGGGATCTCTGGTTCCTTTCATCTAGTTCAACTCCCCTGTCAAAGCAGGTTGACCTACACAAAGTTCCACAGGAAGGTGTCCAGGCAGGTTTTGAGTATGTCCAGAGAAGGGGACTCCCCAGCCTCTCTGGGCAGCCTGTTCCAGTGCTCTGCCACCGTCAAAGTATGGAAGTTCCTCCTCATGTTCAGATGGAAGTTCCTGAGTTGCAGTCTGTGCCCATTGCCCTTTAACCTGTTGCTGGGCACCACTGGAAACAGTCTGGCCCCGTCCTCTTGACATCGCTCCTTAAGGTATTTGTAAGCATTGATGAGATCCCCTCTCAGTCTTCTCCAGGTTGAACAGGCACAGTTCCCTCAGCTTTTCCTCATAAGGGAGATGCTCCAGTCCCCTCATTGTCTCCTTTGCCCTCCACTGGACTCTCTCCAGTGGTTCCTTGTTTTTCTTGAGCTGGAGAGCCCAGAACTGGACCCAGTACTCCAGATGGGGCCTCACCAGGGCAGAGTAAAGAAAGAGGAGAACCTCCCTTGACCCACTAGCCACACTCTTCCTAATGCACCCCAAGATACTATTGGCCTTCTTGGCCATGAGGGCACATTGCTGGCTCATGGTCAACTTGCTGTTCACCAGGACACCCAGCTCCTTTTCTGCCAAGCTGCTCTCCAGCAGGACAACCCCAGTCTGTGCATGGAGTTATTCCTCCCTAAGTGCAGGACCCTACACTTGCCTTTATTGAACTTCATTAGGTTCCTCTCCACTCAACTCTCCAGACTGTCCAGGTCTTGCTGAATGGCAGCACAGCCTTCTGGTGTATCAGCCACTCCTCCCAGTTTTGTGTTATCAGCAAACTTGCTGAGGGTACACTCCGTCCCTTCATCCAGGTCATTGATAAATAAGTTAAACAAGACATGACTCAGAACTGACCCCTGAGGAACACCACTAGCTACAGGCCTTCAACCAGACTCTGTGCCTCTCATCATGACCCTCTGAGCTCTGCCATTCAGCCAGTTCTCAATCCACCTCACTGTCCACTCATCCAGTCCACACTTCCAGAGCTTACTTGTGAGGATGTTATGGGAGACAGTGTGAAAGGCCTCGCTGAAACCAAGGTAGACAACATTTTTGTGTTAATATTTTCATGTGCTAATATACAGAAGTTTTCAGGATGTCACATATTACTTGAGTTGCTAGTAACATTTTAGATTAAAACTGAAATTACTACGAAGAATATTTATTATAATTATTGGTGCTGTTTGGTAATATCTTGTGGTTCACTCCTTTTGGATGGTGCAGCTGTGTGATTTGTTGTCATGAGCTGTTAAAATACCAGTGCTCAAGACTTCTGTCGTTCAACAAGCTGTACATAAATCTACCATGAGAAAACTTAATATGTATCCATATAAGCCTAATGTACACATCATTATGAGGTCATTATAAAGTTAGGGAGTAGATTTTTACAACAGATAAATTGAAACCTTAGTTGCCCAGTAGCATAATCTCAGATTTATTTGAGTATAGAGAAAATTTATATTTTAAACGGGATTTCTTGGTAGTACTTATTCTAAATTTTAACAAAAAATATGCTGACCATCTTAATGAATTTTCTTCAAATTACCACTGTAACCAATACGTAAAAGTATTTACGAAAATTACACAGGTGTGATTAGAAAGTCACTATGTTATATAGTTATGGAATAATGTCTGAGAAGACAAGCTGTACAGATTTGCATAGACTATAGTCTGTAAGTCTGTTTCACAAAAGCAGCAAGTACCATTCTGAATACCAGATTTACCATTTATTTGTTTAGCAGAAAGTTAAAAGATCATTTTAGATATCAAAAAGTAGTAATGAGATAATGGGGAAAGAAACCACAGTTAGTGTATTGTAAGGAGAAAAATAGCCATGCTCATTTTTTCTATGCAAAAAATGAGCGATACAAAATATTTTTACTTAATAATGTAGAAGAATTTCACTGTATCTTAAAGAATACCATATATTTATCGTAAAATAGCTGAAAGAGAGAAATAGCACATCTTGCTTCGCTCATGGTTTTCATCATTCTGAATACACTTCTCTCAGTAAATATTAAATAGAGACATCTAAGGCTTTGTTACAAATAGAGTAAATGGTGTCTCTGCACCAAACTATTATCTGTGATCCACATTCCAAATAAATTAACTAAACCTATAATTTCCCAGCTCTGATAGAAGATCACAAGTAGTAGAACAGAAGATTGAATGAAATAGTAATATATTCATACTTTAGTCCTCAAAACATTTAATCTTCCTCCATAATATTCTATTCATCTTTTTTTTTCAGTTTTTTTTTTTTTTTTTTTTAACAGAATTTCCTGAGACTGGAAGATTTAACACAAAAATCAAGTTTTTTAGGGAAAAAGTAGATAACTGAGACCTGGAGTAGAAATAAAAACTTGGAAATTTTAAAATTACAGTTTAAATGAAATTAAATAATTATGTGAAATAAGAGACATTTTTTGTGAAGTAATATTTGGATATGTAGATGGCAGTTGTCATGGTTTAACCACAGTTGGCAA
>NW_009620680.1:3468-3673 GCF_000690535.1 Cariama cristata | reverse complement strand
GGTGGTGTGTGGAGCTGGGTGGTCCTTCCCTGCTTTGCCGGAGACGAGTCGAGATCTTGAGAGGGGAGGGAGTGGAGGAGGGACAATAGGTTATTGTGCTCTTATCTCTGGAGACCTGAGGTTGGGTGGGGGTTTGGATTGCAAATCTCAAACCAGTGCAGCCTGTTTCTGCCCGTGGATGGGCAGCCCGTGGACTGGCAGCCCG
>NW_009620680.1:2822-3270 GCF_000690535.1 Cariama cristata | reverse complement strand
GTTTGTGCCGGCTGCCTGCGCTCCGCCTGGCTCCAGACAGTGCCCTCAATCTTTCGCTTCCTTGAGCACTGAAACGCACCTAAATTATTTAATCATGAGCGAGAGGAGCTGACGCCCCCGCGCTCCGCCAGCCCCACCCCGCAGTGGCGTGGGGTTCCCTTCCCGGCTCCCCTGGTGTCCTGTGGGCTGCCCACTCGGGTGACCCTCCCCAGGAAATCCCACCCGTCCCCTGGGGATGGCCTGGGCTGGGTGGTGGGGTCAGGGGTGGCTGCAGGGGCCCCCTCGGTAGCGGAGGGCTCTCCCCAGCTGAACGGAGGGAGCTGGGTGGTCTTGGAGGCCTCCCAAAACCTACGTGCCCTTTGATTCCCCAAAGCCCGTTCGGAGCGGTTGACTCGGATGTGTGGGTTTTCTGCCCTGTGCCAAGGCGGTGGAGGGGGGGCGGGGGCCG
>NW_009620680.1:2279-2632 GCF_000690535.1 Cariama cristata | reverse complement strand
CCCCATCCCACCTCCGCCGGCGGCAGGGCTGTGGGTGCTGCCCTGGGAGCGGCCTCATGGAAAAGGGGATGCTCAGGGACTTCTGCAAAGCCCTTGGCTCCTTCCCTGCGGGAGACGAGCTGGCTGGCGCTGGGGAGGTGGTGCAAGCGCTGCAGGTAGAGGCTTGAGAGGGCGAAGGGTGTTGTTGGGTGGTGGTTTTGTTTTTTCGGTTGAGATGGTGATGGAGGGAATTCCCTGCGCCGCCAGCTCGTCACTCGTGGGTCTGGCTCTCGCAGCGCTCTGCGTGCGGAGGATCTCTGGCCGTTAGCGTGAGCCGCTGCCGGCCGCACGATCCCAGAGCCGTGTGCGCCAGG
>NW_009620680.1:1872-2231 GCF_000690535.1 Cariama cristata | reverse complement strand
GGTCCTTGGGCAGGGTGAGTAAGAGCAGGGAGGGACTCCTGCTCCTCTCCGCTATTGTTTTGCAGTAGAAAGCACCGGGGTGGAGCTGTGCCTGGAGTTCCCCCCTCTTCCCCAAGGCCTTCCCCAGCTGCCTGCACTGGGAGATGAGCCTGCTCCTGCCCTGCCTGCACCTCGCAGGGGCTGTGGGTTCCCTGCACGCTCCCTGCTCCTCTCTTGTGGTTTTGCTTTTTTTTCCTTTTTCTTCCCCCCCTCCCATGCCTGCTAGGCCAGGAGCGGAGTTTGGCTGCAGCGGTCGCAGACGCCTGTTGCAGCAGCGCTGGCAGGGGCCCCCGGGGGGGTTGGGGGGCGCGAGGCGCCCC
>NW_009620680.1:0-1812 GCF_000690535.1 Cariama cristata | reverse complement strand
GCTCCCCGCAGCAGGGCCCGGGGAAGGGCTGGCTGCTGCTCTGGCTTCCTCCTTGCCAGGGGCCCCTCCCTGCCGGGGAAGGCTGCTCTGCGCTTGGCAAAGCACTGCTGCTCTCTGGGAGCCAGAGGAAAACCTGGGTTAAACCCCCGGCGAGCTGTGGGGTGGGGACCCCGCTTTGCTCCGGGTGCAGCCATGCAAGAGATGCGCTCGGCAGGGACCGGGCTTGGGGAGCTGGAGCCCGGGGAGGGATGTGGTGATGCTCGGTGTGACCATGGCAATGGGATGCAGATCCTTAGACGGGGAGGTGCCCGCTGCAGCGCAAAGAGGTGCCACCTCCTTGGTGTTCCCCAGCTCCTGTGTCTCGCTGGGGACTTCTGAGAACGGATCCAGGCAGGATGAGGGATGCTCTCAGATGCCTGTTGGCTGCCTGGAGCCCTCCTGGTCAGGATGGATGGAGGCAGCGATGTCCTTTCTATCATACAGGTGGAGATCTGGTGTGCAGAGGAGGAAATAAATCGGTGTGGGTGAGCTGGGAATTTGAACCCATCCCTCTCACCCTCATGCTGTGCACGGGAGGGAATAAGGACCCGTCCCGTGGTGCTGGTGATGGAGATGCTCCTGGGGGAAGCAGCTTTGACGGGGAGAGGGTGGGGTACCTCTCTCCAGCCTCCCTTCTCTCCAAATCAGGGTATGCAAAGGCCTGCGATGAGCAGTGACCGTCTGGAGGAGAGGGACGGGCAGGTGACAGCACCCTGCCCCTCTCTGCCCGGCCGGGGCCAGCCCAGAGCTCCCCACTGGGTTTCCCAGTG
The DNA here is from genome assembly GCF_000690535.1 of Cariama cristata. Lineage (NCBI taxonomy): Eukaryota > Metazoa > Chordata > Aves > Cariamiformes > Cariamidae > Cariama > Cariama cristata. The sequence continues at coordinate 1,003 of NW_009620680.1, read as the reverse complement.
ACACTGGGACAGGGACCACGTTTTGGGGTGCGGGTCCAGCCTTGGGGTCCCTCAATACAGCTGGCTGTGGGAGCCACGTTCCCTGCCACCTCCTGCCAGCCCTTTCTGAGGCTGAACTAATGAAACATCTGACTTTGATGTTTTAATTAGTTGCTTTTGGCTTTAATGCAGAGGGATAATAGAGTTTTCCATGGACTTATAAAACCTGCCCCTCTATTTGTTCATTAGAAAAAGGAAAGGGAAAAAAAAAAAAAAGGCAGCAAGCTAACCTTGGATAGAGAAAGGAAGAAAGCAAATGCTTGAGATGTGTGGAGCACATGACAACCCGCTGGTGTGTCACCCACCTGGATGGTGACTCTTTCAAAGCACTAATTAAGCAACTTAGATCCTGGGAGAGCTCTCTATGAGTAACAGATGAGTTCAGTGTCCTCCTGCGTTTGTGAGCTTCTGGGAGGGGTCTCGGATTTAAACGTGGGATGCTGATGCACAGCGACATGCCCCTGGGGGGGTCAGGAATTGGGGCCGTGGGAGTCCTGGCCAGGAGCATCCCTCTGCCTGCACCACCTCAGCAGCAAAGCTGCCCTGGCAGATGGAGAGGGACGCGGGGACCCTGGCGTGGGTGTGAGGTGGGACGCTGAGCGCTCCCGGGCCGGCTCCCTGGGATGTCTGTGCTTCTGCATCGTGGCATCCAGTCCTAAATGCTGTATGGACCGGGGTCCAGGCTGGGGAGGGGGGCACCGCACAGCTGTGACACTGGCCCTGCTTACCATCCTCTGCCAAAATCCTGCGGCTAACTCGCTTCGGAGCAAGGGAAGGGGCATGGGAAGGATCCTGCCGTTGGCAGTGCCAAGGGCTGGCTCAGGAGAGCTCCTCGTCTCAGCGAGCCCGTCCTTCCCCGCAGCGCGGGGGTCTGTGGTGAGCCCGTGGGGACACACCGGGCCCCTAATGCAGGGAGGGGGCCGGACCCCTGCACCCCCCGCCCACTGTGGACACCCAAGCTGGG
>NW_009620679.1:12086-13843 GCF_000690535.1 Cariama cristata | reverse complement strand
TCACGTGCTGTCCCATCGAGCCTTTCCTTACCCTGCCTTCCGCCAAGCGATTTCTTTTCGTCAGGACCACGACCCCGATGGGGTTCTCTGCACTGTGCCCACCAGCATCTTGCAGGTGGGGAAACTGAGGCACAGGCAGCCAACGAGCCCAGCTCTCCCAAATCTGGGGCCGTGCTGGGTCCTGCCCCCTCCCGCCACCCTTCCCACCTCCTTCCCAGCTCCCACCCCACTCCCAGCTGGCCCTCGCCCCAGCCAGGCAGATATATTTGTTTTCCTGCCGCAAGTCCTGAATGGAAATGTCACGAGGACAATCACCATGGTGACATTTCAGCAGTTCCATACAGAGCTACGCAGGAAATGAATTTTAAAAATCCCTATTAAAAATGGAAGGGCAAAAACAATTTTCTGGTGGAAATTCATTCTGAGAGGGTTTATAGACTTTTTCTAAAGAAAAAGGTCTCCAGCAAAGAAAGTCTGAAGTGTCCTGGTTTTTAGGGTTTCATTTCTTTATGAAAGAATGGACCTTTTTTTTGAAAGGGATTTTTGTGCAGAAATTAAACTTTGTTGAACCATTTACCAATTTTTCCTGCGAGAAGCATTTCATAGTTGGCTGCAGTATAAGGTCATTGGATACAATGGAAATGCTTCCAGCACAGAAAAATAAACAAGGGTGGTATTTTCCAACACTGGGGCTCCAAGACAGCAGGGGAAAACATGAATGTGCTGTAGCCCGAAGACGGGCGACTTGAAGAACTGTGGTGTTCAAACCACTAACAGGAGAGAACATCGATTAGAGTCAAGAGCCTGAAACGATGGGCAGGACTGTATTAGCATAAACGGCATCATTTTGGATGTTGCATATGCGAAAAAAATTTAGGCTAAGGCTTTTTTGCTCCAACTAACCCTTTTTTTTTTTCTGTAAAAATATAAGCTGGAAGATATTGGCCAGCTGTAAGAGAGCAGCAGCACGTACACTTGCAGTTGGGTTGCTTCTGGTTCGATACGGCCGATGGTGTCTCCTTTATGGGCCCGCTAAAGCTCTTCCCTGAGGAATTAGGTCTGCGGGACGCCCACGTGCCACCACTGGCGGAGAGTGCCGAGAGCTCGGGGACACCCCGGGAACTCCTCCGGGGACGGGATGGAGATGGGCTGTGCGGGACCCGCACTCGCTGTGCGCTCGCGGCTTTTACCGGTGGCTTGGGGGAGTTGTTGTTTTCATCCAAAAGCAGCAGGCGGGATGCCCACGTCCCAGCCCGGTCCAGCCTGACATGGGCGCAGCTCCAGAGGACGATCCCAGCTGAGGGTTTATTCTCCAAAGCCGGCGAAGAGCTCAGCAAGGCCAAGAGAGAGGTGGGTGATTATTTCAGTCCCTTGTTCCTCCGACTGGTTTGTGCATCACAAAAGAATGCTAATGTTCATGTCTTTATGAAAGCACTCGAGTTCATCAGCTTTGCAAAGAAGAGAAATTAAATCAAGATTTAATTGGGATATGCATGTTTTATTCATGGTACTATCCACAGGAGAAGCCAGACAGCTGAAGGTAAAGAGGAGGGGAAAAAAAAAGAAAAAAATCTTTTGAAAAGTTGTTTCTCTCTGATTAAATAGAGATAGTTTCCCACTTCAAAGGGAGGGCTCCTTTAATGTATTTTAAATGCTCAAATGTGCCATTCCAATGCTTCTGTGCACCAGGCTGGCAAGGGCAGCGCAGCCCCTCGCTCCCCTCCTCACCACGGCCTCTGAAAGGGACCCACTGCCCC
>NW_009620679.1:6626-11546 GCF_000690535.1 Cariama cristata | reverse complement strand
CACCTTGGCAAGTTCGGCGGCTAGGAAACAAAGTGCTTCTGCCTTTTCTGTGGCCGCACCAGGAAGCAGGGAGAATGAATTTCATTTTCACTGCCTCACTGCTGAAAAGCCTTCCTTTATTTTTACTTTCCGTATTTTCGTGCGTCTTCATTATCAGGGCAATGACGGGTTCTGGTTCAGAAGTAGCTGATGCAAAAGGCCGTGTAGCTCTGGTAGGAGTTTTTTCCAGCCGGCTTTTGAGCTAGGCGTGTTTCGCCGTCAGTCTGAAAAGCAGTTTGCGGTGGTGCTCCCCCTCGGGGGGCGCCACGGCCCCAGCAGCCGGCCGGGGAACGGGAGGGAGGACAAAGCCCGGCGCGGTGGCCTCCTCCGGCCTCGGCTCTCCGGGAGGAGCGGTAGCAGAGCGGCTGGGCCACGGCCACGTCTGCCCTGCACAGGGACCTACCTGGGCTAAAGCCCCACAGTCACGGCGGGCGAACGTCCCTAGTTTGTCTGTGATGCTTTTTCCCCTCCAGAGCTTAATGCGGACACTGTGAGAAGGGCTTTATTTTTCTTGTTACGATCCTTTTAGTCGGTGCAGAGAAGAGGGCGAAGCCAGCAGCAGGATGGGAAGAGGGCGAGAGATGAGACTACGCGGGGAAAGGACCAGAGGGACAAGACCGAGCTGATGGGGATGGAGGAGGAGGTGGGAGAGGACGCGCAGTGCAGAGACCCATCTCTGCTGGAAACCTTTCCCTCTTCTGCCTTTACCGGTGCCTGGGTGCCACTCCATCGAGGCATGTGGGAAACACGTCCTTCCCCAGGGATGCCACGGGGGGGATGCGGGAGGGCAGGCACCTTTTTGATCGGGGTAGCAGGCAGGGACGCCGAGGGAGTGGGGAGAGGGAAGCGGGATGTGGGGGGCCATGCAGCTGGGGGGTGCGAAAGAGGAGAGAGGCCGAGGGAGGGTGGGAAATACGACACAAGAGCCACAGAAGCAAGGCTTTAAGGACACAAGGAACTTCTGGTTTGCTTTTTAGATTGAAATGTGTATGCCAGGCACTGAAAGATAGTGGTCGTAAGGGAGGAGGGGGATCCACACGGCAGCATCCGTGTCGCTCCTGGTGGGAATTTTTCTATAAAGGACCGATTGTTCGGTGACAGTGCCTGACAAAAATACAATTGGAAAAGTGGAGGAGAGAAAAAAAAGAAAAAAGGAAGAAAAGAAAATCTTCTCTGTAACTTGTGCCCTTCAGAAGCAGCCCCTGTCGCGTTCGGTGCCTGGCGGAACCACCGCTGCCTTGGGAGCCTCAGGTCTTTGTTAAGAGAAGGACACGAAGAGAAACACGAGTTCTCCCGAAGGTTCATTATTCAAACTGCTCCAGACCCAGCGTCACAAGCGCCGGTGACTTTGGAAGATGAACAATCTTATCTCCTGGGTGAAAAGGACCATTTGTTGTTTGCTGTCCGGGAGAGAAAGCTCACAATAGGCACAAGAGGAAACTTGGAGAATATCTGAGCAAAACTTGCCAGGCGTTGTGCGAGGCGGAGCGAGGAGGGAGCGCTGCTGCGGCCCGGCGCAGGGTTTCCCTGGAGAGGCATGCCACCGCACCGGGGGGTCGGCGTGGGGAAGGGATGCCAGCCTAGCAAAGGCAGCGTGGGCAGCTTCTAGGGGAAAAAAAAACCCAACACCTTCCTTAGCAGTTCTCATCGGCTTCCACCCAGCGAGTGATGGGCAAGGAGGCAGCGGGAGATCCTGCCACAGCAGTCACTGCAACGACTTGTGAGTATTTCTCTTCAAGGGGAGCCGGCCAAAAGCTGCCTGGCCACAAAGTAAAGGACCGCAAGAAACGCTTACTTTCTCACTGACCCTGCTTGGTCTGAAAACCGCAACATAGTACCTTTTGCAGGATGAAGGATGCCTTCTGCACCTGCTTTCTCTCCTGCCGCCCCAACTGCTGCAGGGCACGGGTCGCTTGCCCGAAGGCCGCAGGGCAGAGATCCACGGGTTAATCTGAAATTGGCTCCTGCGCTCGTCCCTGCCGTACCCCAAGCTGTGGGCTCTGCCGGAGCCACCTCCTAGAGCGAGTCAGACCTCCAGAACTCCGTTCAGCCGAGATACTTCAAGCTTTGGGCTTTTAACAAAGTCAAGAGTGTACTGTTATTCCTTGTTTCATCAAGAAATGTGCCTATGGAGCTAAAACATATTGCACATGGAACAAAACATATAATTTATTCTAGCAACTACATAAACAGCTCCTGCAAGGAGCAAATAAGGCATCCAGGACCCTTGGGGAAAACCTTGGTGCAGAGCGGGGAGGCGGAGGTGAGGGGCCAGAAGCACACGGCAGGGAAAAGCCGAGATGGTTTTGTAGCTACAAGGGGGAAGATGCGTCCTACGCTTTCGGCTTTGCCCTTTGCTCACAGCCAGGTTGCCCAGGCCCTTGCAGCAGCAGAATACGGAGATGTCCCTCTCCCTCCCTCTCTCTGCAGCACCCATCTGGGTCCCAGCCCTGCGGAGAGCACAGGGCCATTCCCCCATGGCTCGATCCCGCAGGGACCGGCAGGTCGGGGAGCGGCAGGTCCGGGCTCTGAGGCCACGAGTTCTCCTTGCAGAGAAGCGCAGCTCTTTGCCTGGGAACCAGAGCTTTAACCTCTGCTCCAAACGTGCTGGTCCCGAATCAAAAGCAAGGTGCGCTGGGTTATCCTGTCTTCTGAGGACAGGGAAGGGACAATTTACACAAAAAGAAGCTTTTCCAGGCATGGGCTACCGCCCACCTCCCTGCCAGGGGAGGATGGGAGCAGGAAGCATGCAGGAGCATCACGGTCATCCTCCATGGAAGAAGATGGCCAGAAGAGGGAGGGAAAGCCGGGGGGAGAAAAGATGAAGCTGAGCATCCTCACATCCCCTCCGGAGCCAAAGCCCAGCCAGCGCCTGCAGCGTGCGTGCTGGCAGCAGCCCTGCCTGGCTGGCCTGGGACTGCCTGCAGATTTGCAAGCAGGCATTTTGCCTTTGTCGCTTGTTTGTTTTGGAGGCTGCGGTGCCAACTCCTCGCTCAGCCGGGACACGGCAAGGATGGGCTTAGCAGTAGCTGGAACGGTGCAATTGGGGTCCTGGGAGAGGAGGCACCCAGGCAGAGGTGAGAGTCATCACGGGCACAGACCTAATCAAGAGAGGCTTCGCACCCCCTCTATCCCCCCCCTCCGGAATGGCATCTCTTAATGATAAAAGTCCCTGTGGCTTATAATTACCAGTTTGACAAGTTCACGAGTTCTCTGTTAATTATTATAATTAGCTTTCGCTCGGTGAGAATGCAGGAGTTTAACAACAATATTAACAATGGGAGAACTATTATCAAGAATTAACTACAATGAGTCGACTAGAATTAACTACAATGAGTCGACTAGAAAGTCGGTCTGCCTGCCAGCCAGCGAGCCCCGTGAGCAGAGAGCCCCGCTCCCCCGTCCGCCCTCTCGCGTCGCTCAGCCCTGGCTCAAAGCTTGCTTGGGAAGAGTTAAAACAGCGGTTCTGTCCACAGGGCAGCTTTGGTAGCATCGCTACGGGAGGGGAAATACGAACTCCCCCTGGGCTGCCCAAAACAGGGTCGAGATTGGGACCAGCGGAGGAAATTGTAAGCTAAGGCTGCCGGGGGCCCCAGAAAGACAGGCGATGGCTGCGGAAGGACGGACAGACAGGGGTCCGTGGCACGGCCCCTCGCTCGCAGCGGCATCGTGAGAATCGGGCCCCACAAATGTCTTTTAACGCCCGCTCTGTTTCACATGCTCCACAGCTGCTGAGTCGAGGAAGCGGCGAGAGCCAGTGATTAAATTCCCACAAAAGCCTTTCCTCCCGGGAGTACACAGCACGTAATGCTAGCCTGAGCAAATATTAGGAAAATATCAGTTTTCAGCACCCCTAATTTGCTGAAGATGAACGGATTGACTTCTCAAACATGACAAGATCCTGAACAGATCCACACAGCTCAGCTTTCTTCCTAATTTCCGAGTTCAAATGTATACAAAATGTTTATCTGAAGTGCAGAAGAGCTTAGAGAGGCAAGCTGTGCAAATAATTAGTTATCTTAAGCGCCTTCACATCTGAAACAGAAGGCTGGAGGTTCTTTTGGTTTGCTATTTATTTTTTAAATTTATTTAATAGCACCTTTGCAGGGCAGCAGCAATGACTGAGAAACATTGGGGATCGGTATTGCTGGCAGAAAATGCCTTTCGACGCCCGTGTAAACCCACGCAGGACCAGGGACCCTTCTCGCGGAGGGGGCACGCACAGTCCAAGCCCAGGGAACACCAAAAGCCCACAGGGCAGGAGCAGCCCCGGAGCCATGTCCGGGCTCAGCCGCCACCGCAAACCCCGTCGGACCCTAACGAAGCCTCTGTCAAACGAGGAAAGGACCGTGGCCCAGACCCGGCGAAATTCATGCACAAGAAAACACGCCCAGACCTCCGGTGGGGCCAGTTGCCTCCCCCGGGTCCTGCCCGGAGCCAGGGAAGCTGCAGGCTTCTTTCCTTCGCTGGAAAACTTCATTTGCTTTTCAGACGAGAAGAGTTTCTGCACACTTAGGCTGCTTGTGAGAAATACTCCATTTCAAATACATACACAATTTCAAATACATACATGCTTTTTTATTATTTTTTTTTAACTGTAAACAGGTTTTGAAGAAAAGATCAAAATCTCAGTGAAATATTTTGAAGCTGTTGGGATGAAGCGCTTCGCTGTACATGACATGAATTTCCTCGGAGTAATTTCCGTTTGAGGGATTTACATTTGCTTTTAGATCGCAAAGGCGGAACAGGGAAGAAAAGGTTGAAGCCACAAAGAGTTTCTTCGGACAGCGCGGCTAATTCCCCACCTACATCAGTCAAGGGAACTGGGACCGGCCCGGGAAATGCGGCGGGACGTAAAGGGTTGGGAGCTGCGTCGGGGCT
>NW_009620679.1:5674-6611 GCF_000690535.1 Cariama cristata | reverse complement strand
ATTCCGCGGCATTCAGCCCTTTCTCCCTGCTTCACCGTTAGCATCGGTAATGTATTCATGAAATTCCCCAGGGAACAAATTCTTGCAAACATCTCGACAGCGCAGATCGAGGTAAGAAAAAGGCCCCAAACGAGTCAGAATATATTTCGCCAGCAGAAACACAGAGACGTGGAGGAGGAGATGGCGCGGGGCGGGTTGTGTTCCTGTGCGGAAAGGATCCATTCTCTTCCCAGGGAATTATTAAAGGTTTCGCACCGGGGAAGAAATAATTGTAAGTGAAGGAATCCCTTCTGCTTTGCCCGTGCAGACAAATCATTGGTTAGCAGGAGCACCAGTGCGGAGATGCTGGGTTACTCCTTTCCCTAAGCCTTCTGGGAAACTCCTTTGAACACTTACAACATCAGAGCATAGGACCTGATTTGTTAGACAAGCCAGACTTTATTATTTTTTTAGAAGGGGGATATTATCTTCTGCCTCCAAAGGAAAGGGGAAGAGGAGAAAGCCACTGATACAGAGGGGGGTAGAGACAGATACAGAACCTCATTATTAAACAAAATAAATAAAATATACTAGCAGAAAATGTGTCTTGGCTTTATTACTATATTCTGTCCTCTAAATATTTCATTTCCAACTAATGCACAAGCCAAATGGAAAATTTCAAGCAAAACTGCACTACTTAGAATATGCTTAATTATTGATTCAGCCAGGAGGGGAAAAAAAAAAAACCACACACCACTAAAAAACGAGGGGAAGAAAAGGCACCGAGCCGTTGACGAGTTCTCCGTCCTGGAGGTGCTGTTTTAAACCCATGCCCGTTGCCGCAGCCAGACTGGAGCCACGTGCCAAGCCGGCTGCCAGCAGAGCCAGGCACGGCTTAGGCTCACGCAAAGCGTCTCACCGGCCTCGCACAGCACCGCTGCACACAGGGCTGGCAGGA
>NW_009620679.1:0-5551 GCF_000690535.1 Cariama cristata | reverse complement strand
TAGCCAGGGATCGCCTGAGCCAGTTTTAGTTTTGCGCTGAGATTTTTAGCTTACATCTTTTTACAACCAGAAACGCTTCCTTGGGGCCTAAAAGCTGAACAGCATGTTAGGGTAAAAAGCCTCGATGCCTGTCAGCATCCTTCCTTGCGGAGGCCCGACCCCAGCCACCTCCGAGCCAACTCAAAGCCATGACTTTTGGCTGACCCCTCCTAAGGGACCACCAAGGCTCCCCGTCCCTGCCGAGGCCACAGAGCCAGCCACGCATGGCACGCAGGGCAGGCACACTGAAACGCCAGCACCCAGTCCTCCAACGAGACAGCCCAGGGGGTAACAGCCCACCGCCACGGCCAGATGCCGGCAATTAACCTTGTTACGCCAAAGGTTTGCATCCCGGCTCACGGAGATGAGCATCCCGCCTTAGACACCTCTCACCAGCCCACCGACAGGCAGCAGCCGACACAGCGAGAGACGCGGGATTGGGAGCGACTCACCCCGGCCATCATGTCCTCAGCGCCGTCCCCAGCACAACCAGCAGCACCAACACGGCCCCGGCCCCGGCTGAGCCAAAGGGAGCTGTGGCTCTGCACCAGGCATTTATAGAGAAGCAGGAGCAGCTGGGGCTGGGGCTAACCGAGCACACCTGCGCTGCTGGCCCTAGCCGGGAAACCGCTTCGGAAAGCAGGGAAGGGGACGGAAAAGAGGAAATTGATGGCAAGTCGAAGCCGGAGAGAGCAATGAGGCCTGGGAGCACTGCCGCGAACTGTGGCAGGAGTGAGTTTTGACGTGTAGATGAACCGGATTTATACACTTACACGGGGCTGGGAATCTCTCAGAAAAAGCAGTTTAACGGTGCTGCCATTTACGGGGTGCGTTTGCAAATGGACTCCAGGCACCCAATTTTCTTCCCCTGCTGGAACAAGGCCAAATCACCAAAGCTACGAGAATTGCATTGGGAAAACAAAGGGGGAGAGACGACGGCAGCTGTGGACGAGCACAAAGCTGCCGGGGTGAGGACGGTCCCCCGGGCCGGTCACACCGGGGCGTGGAACCGCCAGCCCCCCAGCCCGGGGGTGGCCAGGCGTTTCGCCATCTTGCCCAAAGGCGTGCGGCAAAACCCAAATGTTCAGGTGGAAATTGCAGCTCTAATGCCGGCTCTGGCGACGTGCTCGCTGTCCCTCCCGGCAGGCGTCTGTTGACAGAAGAAAACATTTTGGTCATTGTTTTTTCCTGGCTTTTCCCACTCTATCTTTACATAAAAGTCCTTTTTAAGCGGTCTAGGTAATTTTTTGTGAAAATCTTGTGGTCATGAATGGAAGCTAAAAACGTGGTCTCAGAAATATGGCCAAAAGCCATTTCTGATTCGTAAAAAAATGTCCCCCTCAAAAAAACCCGTTCGGAGTCTAATTCCTCACATGCTCATCGGTGCCGTCGACTGTATCTCCCCTCCATCTCCTACTCTGGAAAACCACCCACCTTCCCCTATTCAAATCCTTTCTAATACGCTAATTTCTCCCACGAGACATGGGTATATTACAGGCACAGCAGCCGGGTCAACCCTGAAATTAGCCTTAGCTGGAGTTTGCCTGCCGCCCTCTCCCTCGGGCTCTTTTAGCCTCAAGCTTGTACCCAAACCCTCAGGCATCCTTGAAAATACCTTTATGCCCATGCTCCCCAGAAGCTGAGGGCTGCAGAGGGGTTCCCAGCACCCTCAAGAGACCAAGGAAGGGGGGGAGCATCACCAGCGGGGTCCCATGCTGGGGCAATGCCCGGGGGAAAACCGTCGGCGTGGGCACGCCAAACACACGCTGCCCTACAGTCGAGAGGCGGGGAGCAGCGCGCTTGTGAAGTGAGCTGTGTGGTCAATTAGGAATTTCACTGAAACTTCAGATTATGGCCCTTTTTTTTTCTTTTTTTTTTAAGCGGCAGGACTATGCTGTGTTACAGAGAAAGTGACAGGTAATTTGGGACACTGAGGATTTCTCGGGCTCTATAGTTAATGGGGAGTTTAGCACCAATTCCTCTGTAATTTGCACTTCTGAGAAACCGTGTTATTATAAAGTCAGAAATCTCAAGCACTTTCAACTCCGGGATCTGCCAGACTGACGATGACCAGGAACTGAGGAGGCCCGAGTCCACAGGTCACCCATTTCAATATCTGAGGCTGGGTGGCTTCCAAAACCGACCGCTCCAATGTCGGAGCCGAAAATTGGAGGTGACATTCAGAAGTCTCTGAAAATTATAACCCTGACTTCCTCCTTGAAAAGCTTATCTGAATCCTGGCTTATCCTTTGATGAGGTTACTGAAAAAGCTTTCTGCTCTGAGTACTTGAAAGATAACAGGCAATATATGTGAGCCGGTGCGCTTCTCCCTGGGGGGAAAACACTATCGAACACGCCGAGCATGGGACGCTAATTAAATGGCCTGAATCATGCTGGACATTAAGGTCCTGGGGTGCCTTGGTTTAACTCCTTCCCGTCCTTGCATGCCCGGAGCAAATGCGTGTGCTCATCCAGCCAGGCTCCTGTGAGGATGTGCTCCTGCGGTCCAGCATGGTCCCGGGCATCCCGCTCCTGCCCACTCCGGAGCCTGTCACGGATGCGTTTCCACGGGGCAAAGCCCCTCGGGGGAGAGAACCACGTTCTCCGACCCCAGCTACTGGGTGAGCATCCTTAAGGAGCCCCTAAGATCTTCACTAAGTAAGTACATCGCAACCAGAGAACAAGCTCGCTTTCCTTCTGGGAAGATGCTGAGCCGGGGCTCTGGCTAATCCTGCCCATTGGTCAAGACATGGCAACCTTTAAATTTTTTGCTTAAGTTTAATCAAATGCTTGGGGGTTTTTGGGTGCTAAGCCCACGGTTACGAGCAACCATCTTCCTGAGTTTTAGGAAGAAAGGAAAAGCGAGCAGAGCCAGAAATACTGCAAGATCGGTGAGAAATAGTGAATTCAGTAATGCTTAATGGGCTGGCAAAGGGACTATGAAAATTGACCCCGCTCTATTTGTGAGGGAAAATAATGGGGCTTCCTTTATGAAGTGGAGCAGCAATCACAGCTCAAAGGGTGGAAAGGAGGAAAGATAATGCACTCAAATCTAAGGTACTATGGCAAAATCGGTATTAATTACAGGGAGCCGAAGTTCTGCCCTCGGAACAGCAGTCACAGCCACGCTCCCGGGGAAGGGGCTCTGGCGACAGGCTGACGTCTCAGGGAGCATCCCCCTTCGGAAAGGACGGTGCCTGCCGCTGCACAGCCCCGAAGCACGGCACTCACCTGGGCGCCTGCTAGAACATCGTTCTAGCAATTTAGCTTTTTTAATAACAGCTAATCACGCTCTATGCAAAGCCTCTTGGGAAAGCTCTCATGTGCCTTCCAGGTGCGAGGCCCTTTGTCACACACTTTTTTTGTCACTCGTCTTCCTCCGAATCGTTCACTTTGCAGTAGGCAGAATTACAGTACTGTTTTTCTTTGCTTTCAACTTTAAATAACTTAGGACAATTCCACGCCAAACGTAAGATGGAAGCGAGGTTAGGAGTGTGCAAATTACCGGCTGTTAAATGGGAAGCACCTTGCGAGGGAGGTTTGCGTGACCAGCTCGGATGGGTCACTCCCCCTACAAATATCTGGCATGGCTGATGGGCGAGCGCATTCGCCCAGTGCAGGGGCTCGTTCCCAGACAAAGCTGCCCTCCTCTTCCTCTTGCCCGCAAACACCCGGTGCGCTCCTCTGCGCCCAGCGCGGCCGCTCCGCCAGGATGCTCTGGCTTTGCCCCTTCTCTGGTGAGCCTGTAGCAAGGAAAGCAGGGAAAAAGAACAAAAGCAGTTTTGTAGCATCATTTATTTTTAAATTAGCTGTCTCTTAATGCTGCCCCAGCCCCCAAAACGCCAATAGTTGTTGTCTGGTTCCCTGCCATATCCCCAGCCAGTGCCTTCAGCATTTCAGGCACTGCCGCGTGAGATTAGTGGGGAAGCGTTTTGAGTCCTTCACAACAAAGGGACTGAAAAACTATACATTTAACAGAACGTATTATGCAGGTGAGGAAAAAAAAAAAAAGCAGCAAGTTCTGGCAAAAAAGGACGGTTCATTTCTCCTCGTTCTGGGGCAGGGCTTAAGGCAGTAAATACGTCTCCGGGGGGGCAAAAACCCTATCTGAACAGATGCGAGACCAAAAATCCAAGAGATATCACCAGGTGGGAGAAGCACCTGGGTTTGCCACACACGGGGAAAAAGCGTTGGGTCGGGAAGGCAGTGGGAAGGTGCGGGTCGCCGGCACGGGCTCAGGGCAGCGGCCAGGCTGCTGGTGCCCCTCTAAGAGCAGCCCCGGATCCCACATCGGGTCCCTTCTCTGCCAGGCGCTGCGTAAATAAAGGCGGAAGGAAGAAAAGAAGATGAGAAACAAGAAGAAAAAGATGACGCTAGTAGGATCAAAGGTTAGGGAAATGTTTTGCCCATTGCCTCTTTTGTGAATTGCCGCTGAGGGGTCTGCTGGCCACGCAGGCTGGTGCCAGGACGATTGGCGGCAGGCTCCCCGGACGATTGCCGGCAGCTTGCGCTCACGCCCTGCGGCGGCCGGGACCACAAAGCCCAGCAGCGCCGGGAGGAAATTATTCAAAGGGGCCTCGCCTTGAAAACGCTGAGCGTTATTTCCGTGGGCTCTGAAACAGAATAATTCATTAGTCAGCTCAGAACAATCAATATCGTGCGCCGACAATTTATACACCGACTCTGTTTACCCAGCAGACCCTCTTTGATAATATTATTTATGATTCTAAATAACTCTATCGGTGTTCAATAGAGCCGGGAGGTACCTGGGGGACCGGGGCACAATCAAATTATGAAGACATATGGTTTACTCAGCGCTGGAAATGTTCAACTGCATTTCATCGCTGTTAGTCCTGCCGCAGTACCTTCCCCAATCAGTTCTACAGCCTCCTTAATATTGTTTGCTGGATGGGAAGGCTTCTTGGGGGGAGAGGGCTCGCTCTCAGCCGACAGAGAGATGTGGCTGTAAAGGGAATTTTATTGTGGCTATTTCTGCCTTCGCGGAGCTGAAGGACATGCCAAGCAGCTCAATGCATCCCAGGCCGCCGCGGCAATTAAACTCCTGCCTTGCCGGGGACTGGGGGAGCAGGCGGGGAGAGGCAGAGGCAGAGCAAGCTCCAGCCCAGAGCTCTCCCGGAGAGGCTGCCCCAGCGTAGGCGCCGACTGATATGTATGCGGCGCGGCACACTCCGCATCTCTTGGCTGTATTTATGTTCGATGCATATACTGTGTACGTTTTAATAAAGCGCTCCTGATATACCCGCGAACTGGCCAAATGCTGAGTCATTATTATCGACAGAACATCGCATAAGTACTCTGCTGAGCTTCCTCTGGGCCTTGAGGGTGTATAAAGCTAACACTAATGCTATATTGCTCTATAAACTCTAGTCCTCCCTGCAGAGAAGCAATAATTAATCAGACGATGCATGATATGTAACAAATTAAAAAGATAAAACTTCCCAACAAAAATTATGGGGCTAGAGAGACATGGGCTGTGCTTTGCAGCGAGCTG
>NW_009620678.1:4717-4923 GCF_000690535.1 Cariama cristata | reverse complement strand
CGCAGCTCGCTCTCCGTTCCAGATCACCGTGTACGACCAAGAAAACTTCCAGGGCAAGAGGATGGAGTTCACTTCGGCCTGTCCAAACATCATGGAGTGTGGCTTCGACAACATCCGCTCCCTGAAGGTGGAGTGTGGCGCGTGAGTACCCGGCCGCCAGCAGCGGGGATGCTTTCCCAGGTGGGCTGGCCGGGCGAGGGGTGCCT
>NW_009620678.1:3971-4586 GCF_000690535.1 Cariama cristata | reverse complement strand
AAGAGGACAGCGGCAACACCTTTAGGATCATCCAAAACTGCCTCTTGCAGTCTCGGAGCAGCCAGGTTTGGAGCTCATCGGTGCCCCGCAGGGATGCTGCCCAAAGATGCGGCAAAAATCAGTGCTCAGCGAGTGGCTCTTGAGCCGTCCTGCCTGCGTAACCCCACGAAGCACTGTGCCTAGAGAACCACCTTTCTTGCCCCAGGGCCCAGCCCTGCTCTGCCCCATGCCTTCCCCACACCCTGCAGCCCCCCAGGGCCAGAGCAGAGCCTTCCCGCTGCCTGCGCTGGGCTGCCCCGGTCGCTGGTAGGGGTAGGGAGCAGAGCCGGGCTTCTCCCTGTGCATGGGAATTCTTCCCTGGCACAGGCAAGACATCTCCTGAACTGCTCCGAGACACCGTGTGTAAGGAGCGGTCCCCACGGCAAGCATCCCGCTGGGGCGGGGGAAGCAGACAAGATAGATTTGCGCTGCTATATTTAGGATTTGTAATGCTAATGGGATTACAGCAGCACGCGTGCTCACGCCGTAATCAGCTCACTGCTCCAGTTGACGTGTTCCTAATCAGGCCGTTCACCTTGCACGGGGGGGGGCCCGACTCCGGGACACGGGATTGGG
>NW_009620678.1:3212-3788 GCF_000690535.1 Cariama cristata | reverse complement strand
CGTGCCCAGGATGTGTGCCCACCCTGGGGACAGGCAGGCTGCCACGTGGGCAGCACCAGGCCTTGCAAAAATGTGTCCCGCAGGGTGGAAGCATCCCTCTCACCTCTCCTTGTTTGTTTTCAGCGAAGAGGGGGGACCCAGAAAGGGGAAAGGCAACAGCTCCCTGCCCTGCCCGGAGCCAGATGGGTTCTGCCTGCTCCGGGGGTTAGGAATTCAGGTCTTTCCAGCGGTGCCAGGTGGGAATTGGGGAACAAGTAAGAAATGAGGCCTTTGGGAGAGAAGGGCAGCCGGAGGTGTCCTGTGGCATCCTAACGCAATGCCGATCTGCGTAAATAACCACGGAGCAGTTAGGGGAAAGTGAGCCACCCCCGCAGGCTGGGGCCTGTAAGGGAGGGACCCCATCACCCACCGAAGCCGGGGGATGCCAGCGCTGCCACGCGGGCTGCCTCCCAGGCACCAGATGCGGTTACAGGGTCCCCAGGTTCTCTGCCCACATCCAGCACCGCTTCCTTTCCTCCCGACTTGTGGGCAGAGGCCAGACCCCAACCTCATCCTCGCACCTACATCCGTGCCGCG
>NW_009620678.1:2793-3095 GCF_000690535.1 Cariama cristata | reverse complement strand
GATGCCCCACGCTGGGACGCCTGGAGCGGCAGCAAGGCCTACCACATCGAGCGCCTGATGTCCTTCCGCCCCGTCTGCTCCGCTGTGAGTGTCCTGGCTCCCACGGAGCTCTCACCTCTCTGATCCCACTGAAATGTCCCAGGGGATGGCTCCAGGCCTGGGGAGCGAGGTTGGGAATGGCAAACACAGCCCTGGCAGGGGCTCTGCGGGTGGCAGAGGCGCCTCGGGGTGGGCTCAGCTCTTCGCCCCCATGCCCAGCAAGATTTGCTCCTTCTGTCCTGTTTTCTAAAAATTTTAAGGGA
>NW_009620678.1:361-2762 GCF_000690535.1 Cariama cristata | reverse complement strand
GGCCAGCTGTACACGGGAGGACAGCCAGCCTGAGATGGTAGCGGTGGCATAGCTTTCACTGACACCTCCCAGGACAACCCCTGCCCCATCCTGGCCCACCACCACCCTGCTGAGCACCTCCACACGTTATCTGAGCTTTGGAAAAAACAGCTCCTCCCCCCCAAAAAAGAAAATAAAGCCCAGGGTCTGAACACCTCCCTCTCCAGGAAACCCTCTGAGCAATGCCACAGGGAGGGACAGCCACTGCCCCACGTCCCCCTCCATGCCAGGGAGGGAGCACCGCCTCCCCCTCACCCCCTGCTCTTCCCGCCCCCCAGAATCACAAGGAATCCAAGATCACCATCTTTGAGAAAGACAACTTCATCGGCCGCCAGTGGGAGATTGGCGACGACTACCCCTCGCTGCAGGCCATGGGCTGGGCCAACAACGAAGTGGGCTCCATGAAGATCCAGTGTGGCGCGTAAGTGGTGGGCAAAGGACCACGAGCAGCAGGGACAAACCGCTGCCATCGCTGTGCTACCGCAGCTGGAGCGGGGACACCCCGTAACCCCCTTGCTTACCTCTTCTCCCCTGATGACTCCTTTTCTTCCAGCTGGGTTTGCTACCAGTATCCCGGGTACCGTGGCTACCAGTATGTCCTGGAGGCCGACCACCACGGAGGAGACTACAAGCACTGGAGAGAGTGGGGTTCGCACGCCCAGACCTCCCAGATCCAATCCATCAGGCGTGTCCAGCAGTAGCTCCTCACTTTCCAGTACATCTTTGCAAGGTTTCTAAAGCTCACCGGCTCCCTTTTGGTGCTAATACTCCCCTCCCAAAATAACCACCCCTTCTCGTACTGCAACTGCTTATGGAACACCACTCCCAAACGGTACCAACTGCCACAATTGCCAATAAATGTGACTGAAAGAAAAAGATAAACCAGCTTGGTGGGTGTTTGCTGTTGTGTCTTTGGGATTGAAGTCACACACTCCCGTCCCAGCTGCGGGGACCAGACCCTTCCCTGCCTATTTGAGGCAGGACTGAAGCCCGGTGGGGTTCACACCAAGGCACGTTCCTCCCCCGACTCGTCTCGCACACGCAAACACGGCAGCCGAACCCTTGGTCGCTTCAGCCCTGCAGCCGCGGGGTTTCCTTTCCTCCCTGCCCTCCCCTTCCCCTGTCAAGGTAAAGGACACGGCGGTCCCAGCCCCCGGCCCCACCGAGCACCCACGTACACACAGCCACCCGCACCGCGCTGCTCGTGGGCTCTGCGGCCGGTGCCGCCGGGCCCGAGGGACCGAACGTCATCAGCCACGCAGCATCCCTGGGGCCAAGGGGTGCTCCCTGAGGGCGCAAAAAAGAAAGTCACACTGACACCCACAAACTTTAAAATTTTTATTCAACAATTTACATCACTTATTGTCTGTCTTAACGTATTCGATCTACACAAATTTCTTTTTTTTTTTCCTGATAAAATAATAAAATTTGGATAAATTTTGAAGACCTGTTGGTGCAGAATAAACAAAATTTCAGGTAACTTTTTTTTTTTTTTTTGTTAAAACATTTAGTGTGAAGTATGACATCATTGGTAAAGATACATCATGCCGTTACAGCTCATGGACATTACCTATCCTTACAGTCCGTGACATCACCCTTACCAGCGCAAGGGGCTGCGCCAGACACAGCTACAGCAGGTATTACACTAACTCTTCTAGCCACCCTCTCACGACCGGGACAACGCCTACACTTTTCCAGCTGGGCACACAGAGTGCATTAACCTACTCGGAAATACCGGGGAGGGGAGAAAGAAACAAAAGACTACCTTTACCGATTCGTGTGGTCGCACACAACAACATCGACACCAAAGAGGGGCTGCCCCTCTCCGCAGGTCAGAGGTAATTCAGCTCCTGAGCGGGTAGAGCACGACCCCTCGCAGCGATTTTAATACACACCAGGAAACCGAAGGAAATGAGAACTTATCGACGGGGCGGGGTAGGAGAGGCGACGGCTCCGGCGGCTCTGCCCGGAGGGACCGCTCCCGCCCCGGCTCGCAGTCGAAGCGCGCGGTTGTGTTTCGCACCGCCCTTAACACTGAAATATTGAGGGGAGGGGGAAGAGAGGGGCATCCGTCCCCCCAGTAAACAAGTTGAGGACCTTCAGGGGCTCGCAAGCCGCCGAAGGTGTGTAAGTACACGTGTGATGGTAGATAGAAAAGCAGCCCTGTTCTGTATGAAAAAAAAGCTGTCAAGTTAGTACAAATTTCTGCCACGGCGAAGGGAACAGGAGGAGAAAGCTGTCAGGGTCCTTCTCCCGTCACAAAATCCCAACTCTTCCGCACAAAGGCTCGGGGCTAAGCAACAAGTGTCCAAAGGTGGTACCGGCAACCCAACGCACCCAACTCACGAAAAGAAAACCAAAA
>NW_009620678.1:0-324 GCF_000690535.1 Cariama cristata | reverse complement strand
GTGAGGCGGCCCACCCCCCTCCGCTCCAGCGGGCCGTGGGCTACAGCCCCCGCAGCGGGGACAGCGAGGAAGCCCGTCCCTCCCACCTCACAGTGGGAATACACAACGGTAGAGTTTCTCTTCGATCTATTCTGTCATTAGAAGCCTCAAGTCTGCCCCTGCCACCAGCCTGCAAGGCAGGAGACTGCTCTCCATCCCTTCCTCAAAGCTGCTTCGCCTGGGGCCGAGTCGCCCGCACACCCGGCGGGTACCACCGCCCGCGCTCTCGACCACAGCAAAAAAAAGGGCACTCGTTCATCCAACAGTATGAAGTGTATCTGAAAC
>NW_009620677.1:0-238 GCF_000690535.1 Cariama cristata | reverse complement strand
AGACCGAGGGGAGCTGACTCAACGGCGCTACCCGAAATGCCGCTGTTGCTCATAACACTTTGCCTCGTGCCCGTTGTCCCTGGGTTTCTCCCGGGGACATCGGTGCCGGAGCCTGCTGCTTTTTGGGAGAGGGGATGGCCGGTGGGACGTGGCCTTGGGGATACAGGGGGGCTCACGGGCATCGCATCCCCTGCGCCTTGCACGGGGCATCGGTGGCAGGGAGAGACGTGGGGTGGGG
>NW_009620676.1:2335-3513 GCF_000690535.1 Cariama cristata | reverse complement strand
GGGGGTCCTGCTGCGGCTGGGGAGGCAGAGGGGAGGGGATGGAGGGGGAGCAGCAGGACAGGGACCAGGCTCCTCTCCCAGCCGGGGTGAGAGCCCCTGGAGCTGCAGGGCTGGGTGTCGAGGGCTGTGCCTTGGTTTCCCTTTTAAGCAGCAGTGCCTGCCCCTTTGGGGTGCAGGTGAAGGTCTTTCCGGGGGGCAGCACGCAGATGCAGGATGGTGGGGCTGCTCAGCCGTGCGGTGTGTCAACCCCTCCCTGCCGTGAGATCCCAGACCAGGAAGGGGGCTGTAAAACGAACTAGTCTTGTAACATGAGAGAATCCACCTGGAGCCTCCGGAGGAGCTTTAACACGGCGCTGGCAGGCTGGCCCGGGGCTGCTGGCCGAGGGGCTGGGGCTCGCTGCTGTGGATGGCCGCGCCAGGGCCGAGCTCTTGTAGGACGTGCGTTGTGATGTCTCAAGGACAGCACGGGAACATTGCGGGGCATTTCTCTGATGCTGGTGCCACGGGGAAACCCCTTGGTCGCAGGACCTGCCAAAGCCTGCCTCTGGACTGCGTCTTTCCCTCGGAGCCTGCGGCCAGTCGGGCAGTGCTGCGGCTACCGTGCTGGAGCAAGGCGTGATGTGAGAGCGGACACCCCGTATGGACCCCGTGTGCTTTTGGGTCCTCCACTCCCCTGTAATCTTTCTCCACCTCTTGTTTTCGAGGGGATGGGCGCAGATGCATGCACTTGTATTGCTGCTTGTCCGGTGCTCACGTACTTGGGTATTCTTCTCTGTCCCCTGCGGGATGCTCACGATGTGACCCCGTAACTCCGCCCTGGCAGCCAGCTTTTCCCCAGCCCCTGGGCTTTCCTCCTGCCTCTGGACGTCTGGAAGAGGTTCTGGTTTTGAAGGGTTAATCCCAGGAGCCCCCAGGATCTGCCGCCTGCCCAGCATGACTCACCGTTGAGTTTCCAGCCTCCCCCAAGCCTCTCTTCTGGGGAGAGATGGAGCTGTGCCTTCTCCTGCCAAAAAAGGGGGCCTCTCCTGCCCCAGAGCCCCCGTTGACCCAGGCCTGCATAACTTTCGGGGGAAGAGAAGCCTCTCCTTGAGAAACGGGGAAGCAAAGCATATTTCTGTTGGAAAGGTGGTAAGATTGGGGGGAGGGTGGCTGTTGCGTTCCTGAAAGGGGGGCTCTGG
>NW_009620676.1:2051-2280 GCF_000690535.1 Cariama cristata | reverse complement strand
CGCTGCTATTTGGGCAAATCTAGGCGGTTTGGAAGTGCTGGGCCAGTCCATCCCCCTGTGCGGGCTGTGCTGTTTGCAGAGCTAGCAGATTTTTATTATTATTATTTTTTACATAAGCGTGCGTCCGTGTCCCTGCTCTTCGCCTGCCGGGGCCCCGGCCGGGTGTCAGTGCCAGCCTGCCCTGCGTCTCCTACCCTGCTCGCCTGGGGTCTCTCACATGCACTCTGCG
>NW_009620676.1:719-1936 GCF_000690535.1 Cariama cristata | reverse complement strand
CCCGACCACAGGGATTGGAGAGACCTGGGCATCCCCAGGCTGCTGTGGTCCCCACTGCTCTCTTCCCATCCGCCTGTCCGGGATGCATCCTTGTGCTCGCTCCCAAGTTGCGGCCGGTTCCATGACCGAGACCTGCACCGGGTGTCGGAGCAGAGCTGGGCTTTGGGGAGCCCCGGCAGGCGTGGGGCCCTTGCTAGGGGGAGAGTGGAGGCTGGGATCCAGGGGATGTGGTACCAAATCACAAAAACCCAGGGAGCTGGAATCACCCTCCACTCCCCGCACATAAAGGAAGGGGGTCCCCCCACCACCATTGCCGCCACACACGCTTCCCAGCTGCATCCCAGCCCTTCTGCTCTCCATCCAGCATCTATTTAATTATTAACTCGGCTATAACCATAAACAGCTGGGGCTGCTGCAGCCACGTGGACCAGTCCAGCGCTGTCGTCAGAGCCGAGCAGGGACACGTGAGCCGTCCCGGAGGGCTCCTGAGCCCCGGGATAAATTGCTCAGGGCATGTTTGCTGTGGATGCGCTGGGCCATGGAGCCCGGGGACTGGTAGGAGCTCCTCTCTGATCCCTCCGGCCATGGCACTGGTGCCAGGAGTTGCTGGTAGAGGGGCAAAACCGCCCCTTTTGGCAGTGTTTTGCAATGTTTTGCAGTATCTTGTGGTAACGGTGCAGTGTTTAGTGCTGGTGGCCGGCTGTGCCTTGTGCATCCTTGAGCCCTGGAGCGAGAGCGGGGTGCGAGCGGGCTGTGTTTAACGACCCATCTTGACCAGGAGGGCTGTGCCATCCCGTAACCGTCACCGCGTTACAGCCAGCGTGGTTTGTTGGCCTAACGACGGCGGGTGGCAGCTGCTGCAGCCCCATCTCACCTGGTGCCGCGCAGATGCGGGCTGGTAAGGGTACGAGGGGCGATGGGACAGTGTGTCAGGGCACTGGCAGCATCCCCCATGCCAGTTCCCATGGCACCGACAGCGTGGGTACCTCCAGCTGCACATGCCTTTCGCAGAGCAGGGTTTCACTGAGGTTTTTGAGTTTACAGTGAGTTTTTCTCTCTGTTGATTTGGGTTTTACAAAGAGTTTTGCTCTGTTTATCCACATGCCCCTGGAAAGCGGCGCTCACTGCAGGTTAGCCTGCAAGGGGAAGGGGAAATTAGGCACGATGGTGTGATGGGGACCGGGATGGGGATGGACCCTCATTTGGCTGAGGGGCGT
>NW_009620676.1:0-207 GCF_000690535.1 Cariama cristata | reverse complement strand
AGGCCGGGCTCTGGGGTCCTGGTTTGTGTCCCGGCTGCTCGTGGGCTCTGCAGCTGGGCTGGGAACATAGGTCTGAGCCGGTCTGGTTTGCCAGGGCAGGGAGTAGGAGCTCGCAAGGGGCAGGTGTTGGGCAAGGAGGGAATGGAAAAAAATGAGATTTGTTTGTAACTGAATTTTCATAATGGAAATTTTTTACAAAAATGGAAA
>NW_009620675.1:55446-63881 GCF_000690535.1 Cariama cristata | reverse complement strand
ATATGTATATATTAAAATATATATATTATTGAAATGCAGGAAATGAAAGTGATTTGCTTATGCCACAAACCGAGTAAGCTTTGGCAGTAGAATATGAGCTCGTGTGCTTGGTTAACGGTACCTTTTTGCACCTCCTTTTGTATCATATCTTAGTCTCTACTTTCCACTGTCCTCTGCTGAGAAAAACAGCTACTTTCCTGTGTCTCAAACCTCCTTTTAAAATTAACTTTTCTTACAAAGATTGGTAAGAAGATTATCACTGTTCTCTCCTTCAGGGAAAAGGAGTTTGTATGTTAGTTTTAATGTTAGAAACAAGTTCTTAAAACTCCCCAAATGAGAATTTTAAGTCTTCGATCACCAGAGTTCTCTGTTACTTGTATATTTGCAAGAGCTTTCAAGGGTTGCTGGTTGGTTGTGACATTTGTGTTGAGTTGCTCATTTAAGTAGTATTTCAAGCAGTCATGTGACAGATTTTCAGCAGTTCTGTGCATTTCCACATATAGGAACACCAGTATATATCCA
Organism: Cariama cristata; assembly: GCF_000690535.1. Taxonomy (NCBI): domain Eukaryota; kingdom Metazoa; phylum Chordata; class Aves; order Cariamiformes; family Cariamidae; genus Cariama; species Cariama cristata. Next base: position 63,359 of record NW_009620675.1, on the reverse strand, counting down.
ACAAACATGCCTTACGTTGTGTATTTCAGGCACACAGATATATATATTCTGAGCAGGGTTAATGCTGGTTGCATGCAAGGTCAGCGTTATGGAGTCTTAGAGTCTTCAGCAAGCTTGGGCTGGTGGCATGGGACAGAGATGTAAGAAGAGCTCACTCAGACCACGAAGGCAAAGCGAAGGAACATGTTCGAAGAGGATGCTACAAGAGAAGAAGCTCTGCTTTCAGATGATTCTCTTAAAGCACTTCTGTCTTTAAGATGTTTATCTGCATAAAACTGATGTAAAGACGTATATGTGATCTGGTCAAGGAGAGGAGGTTTCAGAAGAATTTCTAAGGAGTCAAAATACATGCTCGGTCACATCAGTTTCAAAGTGATAATGGTTCAGGATCAAGATTGTGAGCTGATCTGCAGGAAGTTCTGGAGGCCACAATTTCGTCTTCTACAGGATTTCACTTATGTGCGGACGTTATGGTTGGTCTTCTGTCAATTTTACACCCTTGCTTAAACAATAGCAGGTAGACAGATGGGAACTGGAAGTCTGAGACCTGAAGCTTGGTGGTACAGCCCAGTTTCTGGTGGCACTGGAGACTTGGTGAAGGTTTGGTAGAAAGAGGTACAATCACGATGGGGCAACTGTGAATGTCTGTGTGACCGCTGGAAGCAGACACGGACCATGCAGTGACCTACAGCATCAAAAGCTACACTGAGTTAGGGGCAGGAGGAATATCAATTAAAATAGCCTGTTAGAAGATGGCAAGGGTCAAGCTTAAAAGGAAAATGAGAATTTACACTTAATCTCCATGCAGAGCAGGAGTCTTGATACTGTAAAAAAATATTTGGGTGAAGTAGGTGTCTCCAATCAAGTGACAGTTCTTACTGGACTTGTCCTTGCTTTTTGTGTGCTTGGAATGAGCAGAATTTTATTTTACTTGTTTAAACTGGAGAGACTGGGAAAGGCCTTGCCATGGTGATGCTGCTGTTGCTGATAGAGCCACCGAGAATGGCTCGTAGCAGAAGGCATGAGGTCGTCATTAAGCGAACATGTGAAGAGCATGGTTTCCCCATTCCTACACTGAGAATTCAAGAAGTTCTTACATTAATGCATTAGATGGATCTGGGCACATTTCGGTAGATACAGAAATGATGTGTCTTAAATTATTCTTACCCCCCCCCCCTTTTTTTTTTTCCTTACTGAATTTCAACCTTCTGTCAACTAATAAAAAAAACAAGCCTCACTTTTCTGTGCCCAGCCATCTAATAACCAACAGTGCTTGGATGTGATAGGCGTTTGCTTTGTCACTGCAAATCACTCTAAAAAATATTAATATTAGAGAAAACTAAACCCAGGTGTTTCTGAAAATGCTGGGTTACCATTTCTGTGGGCTGACATCTTCTCTCTGCTGATAGCAGGGCCTCAGGCAGTGCTGGTTTCTGTGGCCTCAGCACTTGGCAAGACTCTTCTTGAAAAGGAACTGACTTTATGGAGAAAATGTTTTATTTCTGGCCCTTTTCTTAGTTTCATGAAGTATGACTGAGAGCAGACTCATGCCTTGAGCTGCCGCGCAGCTTGGGCCACAGGTAATTGCGTGGGTGGGACTACATAGTCACGGACATGTTTCGTTTAGGACTAAGGAAAGCAAGAAAATAATAAGTGATTTTTTGCAATGAGCCTCACCTTGTTACTCTCTGGGTTTGAGGACTGTAGTAGTGTGATGTTTGTGACTTGTAGGGACAAATCCTTGCACGCTTCACTCAGCCATTGAAAGTGGCTGTAACACGCAGAATTTTGCTCAGTAACTTGAATTGTTCTTATTGTAGAATATTTATGTAGTTTTAATCATTCAGTACAGGATGATGCATTTCAGAAACTTGTTCTTAGGAAAAAGCTTGCCTATATCTTTATTTTTTTTTTCCCTTGAGCTATTTTGAGTGATTTCTCCAAGCAGTGGCCGTTAGCTCCGTTTCCTCATCTGCCATCTTCAGCGGCCACCAGGATGAAGACAGACCATGTCCAGCTACCTCACCATCTTTGTGGTAGCGGAATTAGAAGTAAAGGTACCAGTGCCTGAGGGTTGGGTCATGAATTAATAATTGCCGTGTGGTGGGGGAGGCCCGTCAGAATAGCTGAAAACGGGGAAGTTGCCTCGCAGAGCGCTATCAATCACTCAGTGACCATAACTTCCAGTAATTAGTGTATTTTATGGGCCTTTGCTTCAGTGACTCGGAAGCACATATGCTCCACTCACAGCTAAACTTAGCCGGAGTAATATTCCAGGATGATTTATCCGCTTGCTGCACTGGGATGTAACCCTATATTAGGTGAAGATTGTGAACTAAGCTGCAATAAAGTGTAAGTTTAGGTACAGTTTGCGCGGGTTGAGACCTCAATGTATCATGTTTCTCAGCAATTGCTCTTAGGCCGCTGTGGGCAGTCTGTGCGGCAGCAAAATAAATAATACGGTTCTCTACCTGAGTAGATAGATGAGTGGACGGTTAAGGGATGGCATCAGCTGTGGTGTATTTGTAATATACAGGATTATGTAATAATAGATTAATATTCCCTAGTCTTATATTGTGTAGTATAGCTGTTTCTACTTGAAAAAGTCAAAAATTTAGAAATGTTTGTCAGTCGAGTCTGCCTTTCCCCCTTATTTAATTGGTTTGTAAGGGCAGACGAACTCTCTCCTGCCAGTGGAGATGGAGAACAGCTGAAGCTGAGCTGCATTTCCACCAGCACGACCGAATTTAACACTTTTTTTTTCCTTTAGGTATCAAATCTAAATGCAGCAAACAAATAAGCAGGAAGCCTCTCTGCTCAAACAAGTAGTCTCATTAATCTTTATGGACCATTTGTGTAAATTTTGCAGCTGACAATTGCCGTAGATTGGCCCTGAAAGGCCCATGTCCCACCCTTTTCCCTTCAGAAAAGGCGCTGCTATTCTGAGCGACACCTTTGAAGACATCGCAGTAAAAGCCTGGTAATATAAGGGATTTGCGATGAGGAAGAAATGTGCAATTTAATCACGATTGTCTGCAGTCTTTAGTTTGCAGTGCATTTACTACAGTTCATATTTAAAAGAAGTCAAAGTGAAACTAATTATCTTTAATTAAGGTGAATTAGGCTTTGATTTTTAATATATTTTATGTAGAGAGATCTCGAACTCATCTGCTCAAGCCAAGGAATGTCCCAAAGGTTATTAGGGCATATTTCTGTTGGGCCTGACGGTATTAGTAATAACCTTCCTCCTCATAGTCCTAGACATGAACAAATATGTCACTTCATCAGTCTCTGTTACCCGCGCTTATGCCCCTCCGCAGGGGTCGCAGATTCCACAAGTTATCAGCTAATGGCGTTATACATTAAAAATTGAAGCTTTCCTCACTCTGAGGCCTTTCAAGGCTTTGTTCTTAAGCCCCAGACACTTTGGAGTGCAGCTGCAAACTATAGGCAGAAGATTAAATTAATTTGTAACTCTTTTTTCGTCCTGCATTACTAAATCCTGCACATTTAATTGAAACCCTACTTCAAGATGCTTTGTGTTTCTGTTCTTCTTTGTTGTCAGTTTAACCTCAGAAGCACTTTAACGCTGGTAAATTGCTGTTATATCCTTTTGGATTTTTTTTTTTTTTAAACTGTGCAATAAGAGGACAGTGAAATTGATATTAGAAGGAAAGAAAAATCTAAGAGTAGTTTTTGAGGTATTTAATATTTATTAAGGTCCATACCCTGCAGAGTTTCAGGTGATTTTAAGCCATCTATCTAGGAATGTATAAATTGGTCTTGGAATGAAATTTCACCTAGGGAATTTTATGTTCTCCAGTAGTTAAGTCTGATTTTTAAAGTTTCCTGTGTCTGAATGTTCCGAAGTGGCGGCTGCTTTTCCATAAAATGAGGGTTTAACTGCAGTGCACAATCTAAATGCAAAATCCTTAGATGGAAATTTAATTGTGTAAAATGTGCACAAGGTAATTAAGAACAAATTTTAGAACATTTCAGACTATAAAGTCCTCCTTCAGCTAGATCACTAGCGATATTGTAAGTGCTTATTTTCAATTTGCAGTTATGCTGAGAAACATGGAATGTGTCTAGATTAAGAATAAAAACATCCCATGCTTTTCAGTATAACTGTAAATTAAAAAACAACTTACACAACATAGACAATAATCTAAGTGGGAGACTTTATTGCCTGTGTGTCCTAAAAATATGTTTTGAACTTCCTTCCCTCCGTCGCTTTCTGAACAGGGTACGGACCACGTTGCTATTGTAATTCTTATTAACAATATACAGGCAGGCAAGTAAAGAGCGATGTAGAGAAAGCGGTTTGTTAGTGAGGATTTCTGGATTTCCATTTTCAGTTCCAAAATCATTAATTGCATTATTTCAACAAGTCACTTTAATTTTGTGTTCACTTATCTGCACATTAAATGTACATATTTGAGAACAGGTTAGAGTCGCTTTCCAGCCCTTCTTATGGCTGCTCAGTACAGAGGGTTTAGGCATCTGCCTCTACCAAAACTGTCGGCCTCGCGTTCTTTTTGTTTTCCCTTATACGTTTTTAGATATAGTTTGATAAAAATCAGCATATGTGCATGCTGTACCTCTGCATGTTATTTAATAATCTGGGATTATTTCTCAGTTTATCAAGTAACAGTTTAAAATCTGATGGTGCACCTTGGACATCCATCTGCACCTCTGTCCCAGTCTGGGGGAAGGCTTCTATCAGGTACTTACACGTGGAGGTGCACGGCATTTTTCAGGACACAACCTCACTGAACACCATAAGGTGAGCGTTTTAAGTTCTGTGATGAGCTACTTCTATGTCTAAGAAAGTAATAGTTTTAAAAAAACCCACACGTACTACCACCCTCCCAAAAAAACCCTACACAGGCATGTAGTTGCTCTAAAGTGAAATAGTGTAGGAAAGTGTTATTCTGACATATTTCTTGCTGATACAGTCTGATTCTCATTTATATTTCCATACCATGCTGGCATTGCAATTCACTGGACCTTTTTAAAATTGTGTTTTTTACAGTTCTTGTGTATTGGAAAGGTATCCATAGGGAAATGAGAGCCAGCTCCTTGAAGTTTAAGCGTTCCCTTCTCCCGTTCTTAATATCCAGAGCTACATAAAATACTGATCAGGTCCTGAACCTGACTAGTGTGAATGGAAATACTGTATTTTTGTTACAATGCCTTAAAAATAAAATTGCAAGTTTCTGAGTTTCATCATGTAAATGCAGAGGAGGTAAGTTTTTGGTAGTGTGTTAGTTTGGTAGTTTAGATTTTTTTGTGTCCTGCATTAAGCTTATGCTACATATGTGTATGTGACTTCCTCGAGACAGATGACAGAGAGTATGAAAATCCCTTTAGTGAAGCTCTAATCTGTTTGCTTTTGGTTTTTTTTTTTTTCTTTACTTTAACTGTGACGCTATTTATAAATCTAAATCTACATACAGAGGTCATTGGTTGGCTGAACTTAAACCATTTTACTTAGTAAATTTAATTAAGAAAATACAGTGCAACTCATAAGCAAATGAGTTTTTCCTAGTTTTAAACCAAACCACCCTCTTGAGTGCTGATTGCCTTGCTCGACCCCTGGTGATACAGAAACAGGCAAAATTAAAAAGGACATTAAAGCTTCATTAAATCTGAAACACATTTAGTACAGTGACATATCTGCAGGCTATTTCAGGGAAGATTACATACTCTTTGGTAAGTTTCTTAATTTATAATACCTTGACAATCTTGCAGGGAGGAAACAACTCTGACTAGATGAATCGAGTGATGGTTCAGGGGGATGCAGAACTGGCACATGATCTGTCCCCAGCTGTATTGCTTCGCAGTTCTCAGTCAAGGAGCAGCTTCACTGAGAAACGTGTTTCTTTTTTAACGACCCCCAAAGAACTTGTTCCTGATGCATTTCGGATTCTTCGAAGCTCATTGATACACCCTGTACTTATGTCTGGCAGAAACCTGCTCTTTCCCCAATTATTCTGCTGCCTTTGGAGCCCCTGCTGAGGTGGGTCGTGGTCAGGGAGAGGAATCACCAGTGAGAATGGAAATGTTTAGTTTGAAGTCGTCGTGGAGGCAGTGGTCATTTTTCTGCTTAAATAAGATCTGCAGAATGATCTTATAAATAAGATCATTATAAGTGATGTTATATAGCCGTATATAGCCATAGCTATCTTGTTCTACAGTGGGATAACTATTACATTCCTACAAGTCTGTAGCTGTTGTAATGACTGTTCTTAAGTCAGTGGTCATTGGAAAAACCAGGATTTCTTCAACTTCTGTTCATGGAAAAGTGTTTGATATTTATAGATTTGTTTCTAGGCATTTAGAGGCTATCACACCAGCAGTCCTTCTTAGGATCTCGAGCAGCGTCTTGGAAGTTAAGGATGGTCCTCCCAAAAGAAAAGAAGATGAAAAAGGGCGTGTTTTAGTAGCTCCTGGCCCTTAAGACTGAGCGTAACAGAAAATGTGGGGTCTTTGCTTAACTACTTAGCTGTGTATTTCAAAGCCTGCCATCAGAGAGTGACTGAAGTGACACTCTGAGCTGGAAGAAGCTGTGAACCAGACACAAGCGATGGAAGGGATGGCCATCAAGCCTGCTTAGCTCAGGTTGGTTTGTTACAAGGGTGAATTTGCTGCAAAGAGGAGCACTGCGCTCAGCACTGCACCAGAAACAAAACTGAAAGGCAGAATTCACCCCAAGGAGTTGAGTCTTAAAGTCAAACCTGGAAGACAAAGCACAGAAGAAACCCAGAGGAGGAAGCTGCCTTAAATTGTGTCACTTTGGAGAACCTGAAGAGATCTTACTTGTCACCTTAACGTTGGTCCCTATTCCAGTGTCTCTTGTAAGCCTGATTCCTTCTACATTCTGTAGGTGTTGGTCTTACAAACCAAGCAAACACAATGATCCCCAAATGGAATTCTACAAGCAGATCACAACTTTGAGGGAGATAGAAACGTCTCAGAAAAACTGAATATGTTATTGCTAGTAGGGATCCTTGGTCGACACCATACTGATAGAGCAGATCATAATGACTCCTCCTCAGTCACTATGCAAACTCCCACTCCTGAGGTATTTAGGAAGGACTGGGGTGATTTTTCAGTGATGCATGGAAATTTAGATATGCAGTAAGTAAGCATTCAGAGATAATGTACAAACTGAGTAGCCCCTTTAGAACCCACTTGATATGTCTGTAGATTTTCAGGACAAATACTATTCCAATAATGCAAAAGCTTCTTTTAAGAGTAGTCACCAAAAAAATTGTTTCATCTCTTTCAGTTTCTCTTGCATGCCTCTTACACAAATGCTTCAAAACCTGCTGTGCTTTTGTAATGTCTTTCCTCGGAGAATCTGGAAGAAGTTCACTGTATTTGCTAAGGCTCGCAGCCAAATGACTAGTACGATGCTAGATTTGGACAGCAGCTGGAATCGCAGAAAGGGCACCATCTCTGCTGTTTTCTGATTGCTTCCACTCATGCTGTCAGCTTCTTCTTTGCTACCTTCTCATGACCCTTTCCCTAAACCGGTGAGGCTTGGGTATGTCTACTGGGTTTTTGCCCCATCAATTCCCCACCTTGCTACAGCTCTGTCTGTGCCTTGTTGTTCCTACTTCGGATAGTTTTGTGCTGCCAGCCAGGCTGAAATTTCATCGTAGGTTGGCACAGCTGCCTCAGCTGCAATCTGGCTGGGTCAAGTAACCGCGGCACGGAGGAGCTCAAGTATCAGTAGCAATACAGGTGCTGTGAAACAGCTTTCGCCCAGCATTGAGGTGCCGTTTACCCTTTGCAGTACATGACGTGATGGCTTAGACCTTCAGCATTGGTGCTGTAACTCAGTCTGATGTGAATATACCTAGTTCATCATGCAGACAAGTCAATGATAGTAGTGCATCCGTAAC
>NW_009620675.1:51790-55415 GCF_000690535.1 Cariama cristata | reverse complement strand
TCCTGCGGAAGGTTGGTAAGGGAAGGATTCACGAAGGTTAACCGGAGTGTAGAGAAGCTTATCTGACCATGGCTCCTCCGTAAACCATGGAGAGAGGTGGGCTTATCCAGAACGCAAGCCAGAAGGGAGCTGCTCTGAACGCCCTTTTGGAGGAGTCTCTGTCAACTCTGAAATTCCTTGTCCTTCACTGAACACTAGACAAAATAAACTAGCTGTATTTTGCCAAAATTGTTTCCAAGGTTCACATACCAAATGGGAAAAGCTAAAGTCTTGTACAAAGAATTTATCATGGAATATTTATTAGCTATGGCATTATGGCAATAGTAGTATTGTTGTTGGGTCTAATACTGATACTAGCAGATACTCTAGGAATGCATCAGTTGACTTACAAAACGGTGTGGGCAACAAATCCAGTTGATGTGGTGCGCAATTGAAAGTAGATCTGAAGGAAAGAGGAGGTGTCTTTTTGTGGGTGCCATGATCTCTCCCCAGATCCCACTCACAGGTTCCTAGCTGCATTTGACACCGAAGAGGAAACAAACCTCAGCTATATAACCCAGATTTTACTCTGAGCCAGTTAAGGAAGGACTTCGGGAGTTCAGTGCATGCTCTGCGATACCTATTCATTGCAGATAATTATCAGTAAAGGTCAGTGGCGTTGCCCTCGCTATTGAGGCTGAACTGTTTTAATTTGGAGAGTACTCAGGAACTTGAGCATCAAACAGTGTGACTGAGTGGTACAGACAAAAGAGCTTGAGAAATACAGAAATATTCCAAAACGTAAAACGAGGGGTAATTGTTGTGAATGACTCCATTCTAAATACAGCTCTTTGTGTGTTTTCAGAATTACTTTTGCTGACATTTTCCGATTTATAAAATAGTAAGAGTTGAGTACTTTTCTCTCTTTAAGAAAATGTGCCCTCCATGCAAATCTATATAACTAGACAAATATTATTTCCTTTCCCAGCTTGCTCTTGGGAGGTTTCCATATCCTCAGGTAAGATTGTTCATTACTGCTGTTTGCCACTGTGACATTCATTCCTATGTATGAAGGTGCAGAGAGCAATTGTGAACATTTGAGCCACATACAAATAAATCTGTCCTGTTAAATTGAAAAGTGGTATCTTGGAGGAGTCATTTAGAAGTCTCTATTGATTTTTTTTTTTTCTTTTCCTCTTTTTCTCTTCTCCAAAGTCTAGATTTTCTTTCCCTGGAGACAGTGAAAATTATGATGATGTTAATGATTGTTTTGTTGTGAGAATAAAAAATAATCCAGTATGTACAACAGTGCTTTTGAAGCAGGAAGGTGTAGCTACTCCTTTTTTATATTTTAATTTTTAATTCTGATTTTGAATAATGGTACAGTGGTCTAAAATCTTCTCAAATCAAAAATATAATGTGAATGGAATACTTAAGAGAACTCTGGATTCTCCCTTTTAAGAGGACCTAATATTAGTATTTTATTTAGATACTGGCATTTTCTAACTTCCCACTGACCTAACTCGGTTTCATTGAAGTTGGTGGTAAAACTGTTTTCATCGTCAGTGGCAATGGTTAGGCCAATGCTGAGCCTTGCGTCACCACATCATATTTTACTTTGTCCGTATACTGGAAAAAACGTGAAGCTCTCAACAAAACAACCAATCCAGAAATAGGTTTGATGATTACTTCAAATTCTTCTTGCAAGATGGATGTTAGAATTCATAGTCACAAACTATTCAGTAGTTCCTCAAATTATTTTTCCTGGGAGAGGGGAAAAAGTGAAGTGTCCAGGGACTAAAATGAATTATTTGAATGTGGTTTTTATGGTTTCGTATGTTTTATGAACATTGTTTTCTGCATCTTGGTCTATACAGATCAGAGTGCCTGGAGGCATGTCTGATTTAAAGGTGGTGTTGGTCTGTGCTCTTTAAGCATCTATTAACTTGCTATTATTATGCAAATAACTGTTGTAATACACATACTAATTTATGCATGGTTAGATTATGCAGATGCCTCACAAACATGGTTATTGAATAATAGGCTGGGACTCATTCTCTCTCCCATTTTTATAAGCTGTTTTAAGCAAATTCTCCTGACACTTTTATGGACTTGCAAAGGTTTTGCATATGTAGAAATATACTGATTTTTCACTTTCTCATCTTCTGTGGAAAATGTTTACTGTCTTGAGAGAGCTGTAGCTGGTTAGCAGAACATACTTTGCATATTTTATCCATATTTTAAAACATACCCTCTTCTCTGAAGGGAGGGTAGAAAAAAAAGCTCTTGTGTTAAAGTGTCCTCCATACATTGGCGTAGTCACTTGTGTTGGTTGAGTGTCTTGATGTTCACTGTAGATGATGTATTATAACACACAATCAAAGTGACGTGGGATGCAATTTAAGATAGCCCTCTCTCCACAGAAGTGTTGGAGCTTGGGGAAAGAAGTTAGAGCGCATACATTATGTAGGATTCTAGACAAAAAATTGTTTTCTGAATTGGGAGCAAAACATGATTGCTAGTTTAAGATCCTTTTTGCTATTCTAATTAAAAAACGGACCGGGTTTGTAAAAGAATATTTGGCAAGTCAGTAGTCCATGAAATTGTATATATTTTTTAATGTAAAACAGTTGAGGAGGTGAAACTTTAAAATGTAGCTATTAAGCTTTTCAAGCAACTGCTTTTCATAAGGATTTTTATGGGAAGAATATGTATTTTTGACATGTACTCACATAGCTGGTCCCAAGAACCCTTAGAAACCCACTCTGATTAGGGGGATAATTAGTAGGGGTTGTTTTAGTGTCTAAATATCTATTTATCTCCCTACCTAGGGGCCTGATTCTGCAGTCACTCATTTGAGTAAATCCTCCTCACTTCAGTGGGCTTATTCAAATGAATGCAGTTCATAATGTGTGTGTTCACAGAATTTGTCCCTAAATAACTTGAAGTTCCTTCTGTCTGAAAACAGAAAGTACGGATACATGTTTGAGAACACTTGAAATTTCCTGAAAATGAATGTTTGTCTCCAGCTGTAGCTGAAAAAAAAATTTTTTTTTTTCATTTTTCTCTATTTTTAAGACATAGACAAATGGTCTGTGTAAATTCAGTTTAAATGAGTAAGATTTATAGGGGGAATCACTGCAGCGTGGAAATTCAGGACTCTTGCAATATGCCAGTAAGACTAAAGGATGATTTTTTTTTTTCTGGCCTTTAGTAGAATATTTTAATGATAGAACTTACGTCATTTTCCACATGTTTTGTAAGTATTTGTTTTGCTAACACTTATTTGTTACACTATCATTATTTAATCTTATGTTCACAATAAAGTCTTATCTTGAAAGCACTTCAGCGTACAAGCAACTCCTCATGTAGGTAAAGTTGCTTGTGGGTGCGTTTAGAGTTACTGTAAATTTTTTTTTTTGTCTTGATACGCAGCTAACTTCATAATCTGTAGCTAAGTGCGAAAGGTAGCTATCGAAACAAGGAAATAACAAATAGTCATGATCAGAACAAACTTTCCCACTATAAAAACTTTGCACAGGAAACTCCAGCCCTTAAAACACAGTAAATTTCAAAAACTGTTCAGGTTTTCATTGTTTTGTTGTTCATTTTCCTGCCACGGTATCGCAATGTGCTGTGACCTGCT
>NW_009620675.1:27940-49271 GCF_000690535.1 Cariama cristata | reverse complement strand
AAAGATTTTGCAAATGTTTTGGTTTGTTTGGTGTTTTTTTTTATTATTATTTCTGATACCAAAGCTGGGGGTTTTTTGCAAGATTTTGTTTTTATCCTTTCATCAGCAAATTCTAGCCTCGCTGTGATTTCTGCAAGTAAGATTTAATTATAGGTCAAAAAGCTACTGTGCAAGCGCTTCCATTTAAAACAGATTAATTTATTTGCTGTATCTTAGTTTGCTAAATAATTGCATGGTTTTAAATGAAGTTGCTGCTTTCTGATCCCTGTATTAACACGGTCTAAGATTCTTTTTGTTATATGTAATCCATACTATTGACCAAATTTGGCCTGGTTTCATTTAAATGTAAGCAGGTTGTCAAGGAAAAAAATATTTAGTTTAACTTGGCGTGTAAAGTAGCCATTTTACTGTTGTTTTTTCAATTGACAGAAACATCCTTTAAGCATTCATTTGTTTTGTGAGAACAAATTGAGGGTTGGTTACAGCATGTTTTCTAGTAAGAAAGAAATGTTTTTTCTTCCACATATATCATTATATCTAACCATTTAAAAGACATTAAACACTGTTCAAATGCTAATGCCAAAATAGTGAATTGAATTACTGTGTAATATCTTAAATATGATAGATTTGTGCAAATATTTTCGCTTTTATAATATATTCCAGAAATCACTGGCAATATTTTAAGTCATCTGCTATTATTTTAAACTCTTTAGTGATTTCTTAACATAGGTTTTACTACAAATATCATTCGTGAGATAATATACTTTGGATGCATTTTGCTTTATTTTTTTTTTCCCCTTAGCCAGAAATAAGTTTGAACTTAAATTTGATTTCTCTATTATAAACTTGCTATAAAATTTGGGTTTAGTTTTTCCAGAGGTGTTTTGTTTTTTGAAAATGGAGAGATTTTAGCAACAACAACAACAAAATCTGTTAGGAATCTGAAGATTAAAGACAAATTTGTATTTATTTATTTTGAATCTTCCTGTCTGAGTTTTTTAAAAATGTAAAATTGATGTTTGAATAATATAGTCAAGCTTGGAAATGTAGGTAACTGGTAAATCCTGATTTTAGAATAAGTTTTAATATGTTTTTAATATGTTTTAAGAGTGGATTATTAGCTTACAGTCTTGAAAGACTGCTGTGTTTGGTTTTTTTGGTTTTGGTTTTTTTTTTTTTGCCTTCTAACCCTAACAGTTACAGGCAGTCTGAGGGACCAGGGGTTAGGCTGTGCTTTATGACCGGCATTGCAGGACTGTTCTCTGCCTGTTCCCCTCGCTGGTGTAAAACTTCATACCTGCTCGCATTGACATCAGCTTCAAACCTGTGAAAAGTTCAATTTACTGCAGTGGGAAAATTTAACTACTAGAGATAATCACCCCTGGGCACATCTTTGCGGTCAGGCTGTAAGTTTGTGTTTTCCAGTTAGTTGTGCCATTGTCACCCTTCACTGTTTGTAGTGAGTAAGAAAATGGCTTCATGCCACGAGCCCTTTTGTTGCACCCTGCCGTTGTTACCTTGCCGTCACTGCAAAGGACTGACTGTGCCGAGACCTTTTTGACCACAAAAGTTGAGTGAGATCCTGAAATGAAATTATGTTTGTTGCCATCAGAGCTACTTATCGGGGGGGGGGGGGGGTGGGTGGGGAACATCCAGAAGGAAATACTGAAATCTCTTCAGAGAGATTTTTGCAAATATATAACGATCTGGATATTAGGAAGAATTTCTTCACTGTAAGAGTTGTAAATAATTGGAGCAGGCTCCCCAGGGAGGGGGTGGACTCACCATCCCTGGAGGTGTTGAAAAAACATTTAGATGTGGCACTTCAAGACATGGTTTAGTGGGTTTAGCGGGCATGGTGGCATCGGGTATACGGTTGGACTTGATGATCTTTGAGGTCTCTTCCAACCATAACGATTCTGTGATTCTATCTTCTGCATGAGTTGGTGGTTCTGTGGGATGGGAGATGTTCCTGTAGTGCTTGGAAGGAAACATCTCTCCCAGGTGTAGTTCCTGCAGTTGATGCCATTGAATAACTTGCCTGAATGAAAACTTAAACCTGGGAGATGGGCTCTCCCTAGGAAGGAAGCTTGCAGTAGGAGAATTGATTTGGTTGGTTGGTTGCTTTAGGTGGCCATTTGCAAACTGCCAGCAAATATTGGATTTACTGAAAATTTACATCTTCTGCGCTCTGAACAAGCTGTCTTGGCTGGGATGAGGAGGAGGCCTGGTTCCTCCCAAGTCACCCAGGAACTGGAGATGAAGAGAGACAAGGGTGCAGCAGATCCCTGCTCCGTTTTGCATGTTTCCTTACCAAGGGTGCAGCTGTAAGATCTCAGAAACAAATTGTGGCACTCAGCCTGTTTGAGGAGCAGGGGTACCTGCTCATCGTGGGTTTGTGAGATTGTGAGGCACTTCTGCAGATGGTCGTAGTGGTCCCAACGTTTGCTCTTGCCTGCGTTCATGGACTGGTAATACCAGAGGCTGAGGGCTGTGTTTCCAGCCTGCCTGGTAGGAGCACACAACACACATGCCCATCTCCTCCTCCTCCTCTGCTGGGTCGTGGTTGCTCAACGCAGCGAGGAGCCCCAAAGACCGGAATAAGAGTGAACGATTTCAAGGTCTAGGCAAGCATTTCCCTTTCACGGCAGCTGTTCTTCTGCCAGCCCCGTGGAATCGTGGGTTTAATTCATGAGAGGGTGCAACGCTAGCTGCGGTGGGCAGTCGAATGACATAGGAGAGGATGCTCATTGCATAACGTGGTGCCTGAACCCACTCGGCACCTCAGTTTAGTTAGAAAACTCTACTCATATACCCAAGTTTTTGTTGCTTTGGGTTATTTCCTTTCAGATGTCCCTAGAATTGTGTCATCTGTAGCAATCACAATTGATTTTGGAGCTCTTCGAAGAAAGCTCAGGACTTTTCTAGATGGCTTCCAGTGACAGCCTTTAGCAATTGACATTTTTACCTATTTCTTTTCAAGCTAGAAGGGACTTGCAGTGGTGTGCTTATGAGGAGGGACAATCCTGATGGATATTCATCTGCTGCTCTTCAACGCTTTTAGAGGCTCTCTTGTTTCCTTAGATGATTTGTTCCTCTGCTTTTATTATTAGAAAGGTTTTCCTTGCTGCAGGGTATAGTGGTAGTTGTGTGTGTAATGAGCATGGAGAAGAGATGCAGGAGGGTTGGTGGCTATGTCATCCTTGCTCTGTCTTTAGTCTGAAGACCCCAGTTCTTTCGGTCACTCCTTTCTAGATTTCTGACTGGTTTTGTGGTTTTTCTTTGAACTTTCTCCAGCTGACCCACAGCTCTGTGGGGGTGCGCAGGCTTGGACACAGCACTCCAGTCCTATATGGAGAAAGGATAACCTTGTGTGTCTTCCGACTGTACTCCTCTCTGGACATCCCACTATGGTGTTTGTCCTTTTGGGTTTTTGAGGGGTTTTTTTGGTAGCATCACGACGTTGTCCCTGCTCAGTTGTGATCAGTTTTCCTCTTCCATAGTGTCCTCTAGGTTCTCCTGGTATTCTTCTCTATTACCACGATGGTCAGTTCGCTAAACTTAACGAACATGGGTGATGTTAAGCAAGAACTGGCTAGAACTAAACCCCATTCCTTTATTTGGTTTCTGGCTGACCACCCTTTGTTCTACTTATTGCACTTTTTGTGATGCTTGAAACAAGATCTTAAACAGCGGTTTGCTAAATTTACTGTCTTTCCTGAGACTTGCTTGTTTTTGCTGACTGAGGAATGTGTTATCATGAGCATCCTGGTCCTGCTCCAGTGTAGTAGTTATCGTTGGCTTCTCACACTCCCTCCATCATTTCAACAGTGTGTAGTTTTTCCTGCCCGCTTTGTTGAATTGTATTACTAAACTCTGGTAAACAGATTTCTGTGAGAAGTGGCTGCAGTTCAGTGGTGGATGAAATAATCTCTTTATATAAATTTGTTTGGAGACCTCTGGGAAAACCAGCGTAATACAATTGTAAGAATATATTTAATACTAAGGTTGTTGTGAATTGTCTTTTTTTTATTTTGAAATTATTTTTATTCTTTTTTTGTTCTCTCTTTTGTGACAGTGGTTGAAGTTTGCCATTTGCAAAATCCACAGATTGGGATAGGGAGGGTGTTCAGAATATCAGGAACAAATTGGGGGGGGGGGGGGGGGTCAGTCTTACTGGTTTGGTGCTTTGACTTCTTTCAGAAGTATAACCAATTTCAATTTTGCAAGAATTTGTAAAATTTATCTGAAGATCATGCTTTCATTCTAGCGGAAGTATAAAACCCATGGCGGTGAAGACCACATGGAAATGCAGTACGCTTACGTATTTCTTTTCTGTTTATATCAGGGCAGAGACAAAGCAAGTATGCGTTGGTCATTTGTCAATAGAAGACAATGTTTGTAGTTTCTGCTGTTCAATAAAACTTAACCCTCATTCGTAAAGATTGAAAATAAGTTATATGTACTTTTAAAATCGTGGATTAGGAAAATAAATGTTCTACTGTGAAGCCTGTCTTAAAAATCATAACTGTATGATTTGTTGGTGTATGTATTTTTCTATTAAAAAATATCACTAGCTTGAAAAGCAGTATATATGTAAAGAGAAAATTTGTTAACTGATATGGGAAGATCTAACCCTGGGTCACCTGCAAATCTCTCAAACAAGAGCTCCAGGGCAAGTCCTAATTCCAGAGAGTAAAAGCAAAAATTAAACCTATAGCTAGTGACTCCTCGAAGTTACCCAGGGTGGATTCATTTGAGTTTCGTTGATTGTGCTTGTGAATATAATGTGAAAGGGATGGTAGAGGTCTTCTCTGCCGCTTCCCGTCCAAAGTATCTCCATGGAGACAGAAATATAACCTGATGGTCTGTCAAAAGTTGCTTTTCATAACCGGAGGCATTCATTAAATAGTAGGTGAAGCAGGAGGGAAACTTTCGCATTTTTAACCAACCTTAAAAAAAAAAATGCCATTTGGAGGATGCGCCTTATGGATTAGTTTATCCAGATACCACTGATATTTCATGGCCTGAGAAACAGACTGTTAATGTGATAGATTTATTTATCATTTGCCCTGCTTCTTTAAATTCTAAACTATCCCATGCAGTAAGTAAAAGCACAGCAAATACAATACAGGTTCAAAAATACCAAATAGCAAATCTAATTCTCCAAATTCACACAATTTTGGTTGCATATGAAAAGCTTACAAAACCTTCTGACCAACTGGGTTTTCCAGCGATGAGCAGGTCAAGGGCTTACAGGCGTTCTTCTGGCATGGCTGAGGCAGTGTGTTGGTGGTGAAAGGCTTAAAGTGACTTTTTTGAGAGGAGAACGATCTTTTCATGAGCGCGTCAAAGCATTCCTCGATACTCTTAAAATGCATACTGTGCTTTTTTTGCCTTCCTTTCAAGCAGGGTTTTCAGTTGTGTCACTGCTGCCATTTCACTATTTGAAATTCTTTGTGGAAGGTATAAAAACGTGACAGGGACAGTCTCTTTCCTGATCCCTGATGGGGACCGACACGCCAAATGCTCAAACTTTTGAGCTGCATCCACTGCACTTGGATCCCGCGAGATGGACCTGCCTCCTCAACTTCTTACCTCCCAGTAGTACACGAAAACCAGACAGTTAGGGGAGGAGAAAAAGGAGCGTGGGTGACCAGGAAGATAAAACATTTTATGTTGAGTACTTTTAACGCTGTTCTTAATGTGCTATAAAACTGGATGCTTCGCTTTTTCATGAACTGTGTGCAAAAGGAGAAGCACTGACTGTAAAGTTGTCGTCAGTTAGGTTTGGTTTATAGTTGCAGAGGCTGCCTGATAATGTGATCTTGGAAAAGGTAAACAACATAGTTTTAACAGTGAAAAATATGCCTAATATAAATACAGCTAAGTTCGTTGCTCTTCAGAACTTGAAAAATATGACTGTAACATTGCATTTTCTAGTGGAGTTAACAGAGGAGCACAGTGCAGCCTTACCAGCAATATATCTGAGACAGAGAAAATAGGTAATACATCTAACTGGGGAGTCTCTGTGGCATTCGCATAGAGGAAAGCACAGTAGCTTTATTTAATTGAGAAAATGAATCAATTACAATGATGTTGCATCATCAAATGCAAGGGAAATAGCAGATATGTCATTACGTCGGGTAACAGTGTTAAAAAGTAATTGAGTGTCTTAAGCATTTTGAATCAATTCCAGGTACTGGCACAGCTACCTTAATGCAAAATTTATGAAGATGATCTGAAAATAATATGTCGCCATCAAAATTGTGTAATAAAACCCGATAACGATGTGTGTGTGAGCAAGCACATGTCTCTCCCTCTCACAGTAGCTGGGCCTGCCGCTCCGGCGGAGAGTTGCAGTGTCACAGGAAGAATTCTGTAATACTTCGATTTGCATTGCTTTATTTTTCATTAGAAGCCCTGAGTGCTTTTATTAGAAATAATATTTTAAATCTTGTTCTGAAATGAGATCTAATCATATCTGTGTTGAGGCGACTATGTATGATCCCACCTCTATTCATTTTCATGACAAGACCTATTTTCCCGGTAAGGAAATGTGACTGATACTCTCTTTGGATGAAAAAGTGAATTGCCTGTTCATGTGCACTGATCTAAAGGAGCTCCAAATCATCCCTATTGAATAAGCTGAGTCTGTTTTGTCATTTAGCATCTGGAAGTGAAGTATGAAAAAAAGTCTTGTTATATCCACAGAATATTTTGCTTATTAGCAATAATGCAAAACAGCAAATTTTTTCTGTTGAATTGTAATAGATTTACATTGACCATTAAAAAATATAACGGGCTACTACTAGCTATTTATTATTTCCTTTTATTTCTTGGAAAAAAATAGAATTATATGCAGAAACTATGCGTATATTTGTGTGCTACTAATACAATAATTAAAGACTTTCCGTACATAATGCCAACTATTTTCTTAGTGCTAGTTTTCAGTCTCCTCTATATTACATTTTAGTACCTGTGAAGTATTACTAGAGGATCCTGCCTCTGGCTGGGTATTGGGGGCGAGCGCTTCCAAAGCTGATGGCAGCCCTACAACATTCATCATCGTGGCGCTGTACAACTGAGAATATTACGTGTAAGGGGAAGCCAAATAAACTGTGTTAGAACAGAAGACAACATTTTCACTAAGGACTGCGTTCTGTTTGCGTCGTGATCATGTTGGGTTGCAAGCAACTTTGTGTCTGTTTAGGAAAAATACGTCATTAATTCTCCACACCCATTAGAAAAGGTATGCCTATACAAGTTACCAGACTACCAGCATCCCTAAATTCAGTCGGATATTTTGCATTAAGTACCTGCTCTCTACTTTGTATTTAATGGTTTGTATTGTAATTCTGCCTTTGTTTCTTTTTGTAACCGAAAGATGCTTTGCCAATATGGGCCAGAATATTTTGCAGCTGTCTGTAAGCAATCAAATGTTCTGTTACTATGAACTAGTAATTAATTTCCCAACCAAAGTGATGTTACGAAATTTAAGAAAGGCTCAGAGACGACTGCTAACAAGTCTTTCCTTTGCCATTTAAAACAATGCAAAGTTCATCAAACTTTCCAGCCTCACAGATGGCAATGCTCTACTCATAGTAAAACTGGGTTGGAATATATAAGAAACTTGGGTAAAAGTGGAGTATTAAAGGCTTTCCTGAGCAGTGGTAGATACTTCAACCACATAATTAAAGTTTTCCTCACAAAAAAGCGATGGTGAGCAGAGTCTGGCAGTAATCCAAAATTCTAATTTCTGACTATGATTTAATTTCAATTTTAAATAAATCGGTTTTTAATTTAAAAAGAGTGAGCTTCATAACATTAGCAATGATTGCAACATTAAGCCCAGTGTTCACAATCTAGCAATATAAAACATTATTTATATCTGAATCGTAAACAGCCTTTTGAAATGGATTATGGTTTTTCTTCCTATTCTAATACAACCTGGAGGGTACTAAAAAGTGTTGTGTGAAATTAACATTCTGCTGACTTTCGCCTATAAATGAGAAGCGAGCTATTAACATTTGTGTATTTTCATTATGTAAATTGTGTTAACACATGCCCACAAATTGCCACCAGCGATGCAATAATTTTCTCTCAGTGATCATAATGTGTCCAAGTGAGTCATTTTGATTATGACATGCTAATTACATATTGCCTTTTTTCAGATTCAGAAAAACCAGGGATCTTTAATGGTAAGCTTTATGAGTTCAGAAAAAAATTCACTTTTCTTTTTCCTGATGGCTGCTTCCTCTGCATGCTTGAATGCCTTGTTTTAAACTTAGCAAATTGCATTTTGAAGAAAATGCAAACCTTTAACTGCCTGTATTAGATTAGGTACCATTAGAAATAATAGAACATCCTGAGCATCAATGTTTTTATAAGAGTTTGCTGCTGTTGATTAATCTTGCTATATTTTATTGCATTAATGATTTTTTCTTTCCACTCCACTGTAAAGATATTGCATATAGGCTAATACTTTTTTTCCTCTCTTCCTTCCATTGCAGCCTCTCCAGTTATTGCAGTGCATTGTTGATGAGGTGAGTCGTCGTCTTATGTGCTTTCACTCCTAAAGTCATTCCTAATGGAGTGGAAAGCTTATATTTTGTTTCCTAATGAAGCACAATGCCCAACATCCTCAGAGCACAAGTTGCCTTGTGCAGCTTGGAGCTATCGAACATGAACTGGCCTTGTCCCACTTTATGCTGGTTTTCTACTTGTAATATTGAGTCTTTCAAAGTCTTGATCGTCTCAAAGGCGAGTCCTTTTAGCTCTTTAGGCCCTAAGGCCTCAACCTCGTCATGTGAGTTGATCCTCTGCATTTGGCAGATGAGTTGGAACAGAGACATTCGAGTGGCGGCACGCTTTATAGCGCATTGTATGCGGTTTAGACTGGCAAAAAGGGTAGTTTGATAAGGAGAGAAAACCAAAGTGTACGCAGGGAAGCATCTGGACGTCATTGAATCATTTTTATTTAATCAGAAAGACAAAATAAAAAGCTGAGATTCAAGAGATCCAGGTGTGAACAGTAGACTGAATTTCAGTGGCTGATGTCATGTTTCTCGATTGAAACACTTCTTTGCAGCTCTCGTCTCCCGTCTCAAACTGAGCCCAACTCTTGACAGTAAGGCAATAGCCGAGGGCAGACTGCTGTCAGTTTTGCTTTGTTTTTAACATTTAATAAGATGATTATGATAATTGGGAAGTTTGAACAAGAAAAAAAAAAAGCCATAACTTTTTAAAGACTAGACATAAGGAAAAAATTTTTTACAACGAGGGTGGTGAAGCACTGGAATAGGTTGCGCAGAGAGGTGGTGGAAGCCGCATCCCTGGAGGCATTCCAGGTCAGGCTCGATGGGGCTCTGAGCAACCTTATCTAGTTGGAGACGTCCCAGCTCACCGCAGGGGGGGTGGACTAGATGACCTCTAAAGGTCCTTTCCAGCCCAAATGATTCTATGACTTGCCTCAACCTCTAGCAGAATGTCATTGCAGGCTCGTCACATTGGAGTTGCTGGGTGTTGAGGTGTCTGTTTAGACCGTTCAGCTACTTCCAGCCTCTCCCGTGTAACATCTTTGTTTGGCGTGATGTAAGCTGACAGCCAGTGTGATGCCCAAGTACTCTGTCTCGGTTCTGTCTCCATCCGTAACTGCTACTTGTTTGAACTGCTAAACCTGCTGCTCTTACCTGCGGTGAACACTTTTGTCCTTTTATTAGAGAATGACTTAGTGGCTTAGCTGAACTTCTTTTTAAAAGTGACATTTGGGCCTTGAGGGATGCAGTTAAATTAAAATAAATAAGTATCCTTTGTGTAAAGCAAAGAAGTTCTCCCAGTCCTCCTGCAGTGCTAGCTCTTTTACCTGGCTCTTTATAGTGGTCTAGTTCTTTGGAAGGTTTTTAGGCAATTCTGTTTCTTTCATCTTTTTCATCTGTTGTTATTCCTGTTATGTACATCTTTGGTTGAGGAATGGCAATTCCAAGGCACCAGTGCCGTATATACCATCAGCAAAAGGCCATCTCTGTCCTCAAGAAGGTCAGTTAAAGGTGCTCAGGTTTTCACCTGTGTTTTGCTACTGCTAGACAAATGACTTTTAAATGAGCTTTTAGTGCCTAAATCTAAGCTCACTGTTCTAAAGCACAGCCCTAAAGAGCTGCAGATTATGGTACACCTCCTTACAGCTTTCATATCTTTTCCTCACGATTAGAATTGCTCCGCTCTTCGCACGAAAACTTTAATCTGTGAACTTTGTCCAGTCTGTAAACATCTGAGTGCCGAGCTAGCTTTAACATTAGCGTTTTGGTATTTACTTGTTTTGACTTATTGTATGTTCCACAGCATGCCACAGAGCCATCACTCTCCTGAGGCGGTGCTTCAGAGTGCGCTGTGCTGGCGGGCACGTTGAGACTTCAGGTTACAGAGCACAGCTCAGCTGAAAGTTCTTTTAAGTGCAACTGGCTTTGTTTTGCAACACACGCAACGTCTAAATGGAAGTTGTGTGCCATAACGTTTAGAGCCTGGGGGGGAAGAGGAGAATGGATTGACTCTGCAGTGTTATTTGCTCGGTACGCGTGTATTGTTAGGGGGTCATTCAATAAGATATATAGCATTTAGATAGTGGCTGCCACACCTGGAAGTGCAAATTCTTGGCACAACGGTGTCTCGGAGACCATTTAGTTAAGGTGTTTTCTGTTCTAGCTCGTTGGTAGCGTTGACTTTAACAGATCCTCCTGCCACCCCCAGCCCTGTCCTGTGTACAAAGACCTCAAAGCAAAATGTGTTTAACTTGTGACATTTTTTTTTCCCCCCTCTTCGCTTCATCTTTTGTAAGATGTGACTCCTGGGGAATAACAGAGGGACCGGCTTATTTGGCTAATACACACTCTTCCTTCTATGCAAGGACCTTTTGAGAGGGGAGAGTCTCTTTACTGTCTCGTGCTGTACAGCTGTTGTTGCTACCATGAGTATTAAAGATTAGAAATGCTTAGTGTTGTAAGACTGATTATTTTGGTTCGAATTTTCCCCTTGGCTGTGAGGAGGTCCTGAAGCTCACGGGAGGTGGGAGCAGAGCCCCTCTCCTGCGGCTAAGCTGTGCAGCCCGTCCCCTTAGGAACCCCCAGATGGTGGTGCAGAATTCCCCACCTACCTTAATGACGATCGGAACGGCAAGGAGTGACGATCTGTAGCTCGCCTTTTCCTCCAAACAGATAGGGCACGGCAGTGCTCCCAGGATGGCACAGCTTCTGGATGAGCCATAGTGTCATAGGCTAGGCGGGGAACAGATCTGCAAGGGTGGGATCAAGCTGCCTGAAGGGTCGTCGGTCGCCATGTGGCTTCATGCCATAGTCATAATTTGCTGACGGTGTTACAGTTGAAAACTGGGTCTTTTTTCCTCAAGTCCCTTAATATGTCTTTCTGTGTGACAGAGAATGGTTTGGACTTTTGGCTCCTAAAATTGTGATTAAACAGCTCTGTGGAAGAGAACGTTTCTTGAAATTGGGTCTTTGCTGGCAGCGTGCTTACCCGTCTTTCCCCCTGGCACTGGCTAAAAACTCCAGAGCCTGATAGGGGAGAAGTTTTTTTGAAGTGATGAAATGCAGACCTGTATTCTTTATAATAGTTGCTTATTATATTGGTAACCATTGGGTTTTGTAGAACTGTTCCATGTTCCACCAAAATACAGCAGTAATCCAAAAGTCAATGTTCTGTTCATTCGTAATCATTAGTTCCTAGGATTTACTGATGACTGAACTAGTTAAGAGGTTGCTTCTGTATTGCCTAGGTATCCTGGGCTTTTCTCAAACTCTGTAAGGTGGCACACTATGGAGTAAAAGCTGTCCGTGAGAGTTTTTAGATGTTCTGCCGTAGTGAGATTTTTGGAGCTGTTTTTAAAGTCTTGGTAAAACATATGAGACATAGCAGGTTGCTTTGGCTGTTTATAAAGTCTGTTCATTTTCTAGGACATAAATTTACTTGCAGAAATTCTGCACAATGAATAAGTGATTTGAGAAGCAGCATAATTTAACAAAAAATGTCAGGCACGGTTGTTCTTCTCAAATCACAGTAAACTGTGCCTGGCATGTTGTTGTTGTTACAATATGTTGTTGGGCTTTTAATGGCACTGGTTCTGGGATTATTTTTTTAATGGCAAAATTAGCAAGGAGCATTGTGTGAATAGGAGACGTGCCTGCCAGGACCTTTATTTTTTAACATGTGGTAACTTATAGTAAAATCCGATCTAGCTACAAATAAGACACGCTCATTTAAGCAACAGTCCTAATCGTAGCAGCATCTCCCACCATGATAAGACTCCTGCTTCTGGTCCAAAGATGAGGATAAACTGGTTGTTAATGTAGTTCATCCTGCAACACAGCCAGCAATAAAGGCAGTCTGCTGTTATTTGAGAGCTGAGAGTAATTTAATATTCTAGCACTCAACTTCGTTTGTCTCCAACTCACCGAAATGTTATATGGAAAGCACTGAGCGGTGCAGATGAAGCCCCATTGGGAAGGACATGCATCGCTTGCTGTGCGTGCAGTCTTCCCAGAAACACTCCAACATGAAGGAGAATGGAGTCCTGCTGGAAGCAGGAGCCTTTGCCTGGCTTGGAAGATGTCCTAGATGTGGCCCTACGTTTCATGATCGTGCAGCCAAAGAATTTGCAATGCACTCTACTCAGCAACAGGATTATGCTTCAAAAACATTAGGTGCTTTTTTTTTTTAAAGTTTTTGTCATTGGAATCTGTTCCATATGATAATTTAGAAATACAAACAACAGAGCCCCAGAATAATACCATTCACGTTGCAGAAATAATGCATTGAAGAAATGCAGGCCACCCAATTTCACTTAGTGTGTTGACTCTGAAACCTAAAGATTGCAAGTAAAATCAGTATGCTTTTTAATCTTTCTTGCTGCTCACGGTCTCAGAATGCCCCCCACGATTTTTATTTTTTTAGCTGACAGAAAAAATCTTAACTGCTGCTCAGCCTCCAAATCTCCAGCAACCTCCCAGACAACCTACATGGTCCAGTTAAGTGTTCTCTTTGCTGATGTCTGCAAGAGTCACTCAATAAATCAAATTCCACTGCCAAGCAGAGATTGAGAACCGTGGCCTTGATTATAATCTTGCGTTTTCCTTTTAATGCATTAGAAAATTCTCAGTTTAAAAGGTAAATGAGGGTGTTCTAAATTTTCAGTTTGGTAAGCCGTGAGTTACGGGGTTCTGCGACTCTGCAGTAAAATGTGGGGTTAGGTTTTCAGGAAAGTCAGAGCTCTGATCATAGCATATTTTTGCTTTTTTGCTGTTGATTGAGAAGAGGCATTGTTTTCAAGATTCTTGCAACCCGTAGTTACTTATTTCCCTGTTATCTTGGTGTCAAAGTGTATTATGTAGGAAATTCTTGCTTAGTTACTTCCTCAGCTGTATTCCAGATGCAGTATTTCTGAAACCTTCTAAAAATGTCATTTTTCCTGATTCCTAGTCAGATCAGCATTTAGTAAAATACCTGGGTAGTTGCAGCTTGTGTATGAAGATCCCAGAAGGCCAAACCCAACAGCTCTGCGTTCTTCATCGTGTCAGCTTCCCGTCCTTTCGATCCCGTGGGTTTTGGCTTTACAGGTGTCTGCTCTGCATCTGGAGAAGGGTGGATGGACAAAACTCGCGCTGTGGAATGCATCCAGTAGGCAGTCCTCCTGGCTTGAGCAACTCCTTTAAATTTTCCTTAAGCTCTCCAGGGCTGTTTTGTTTGACCTTTAGTTAGTTAGAGTATCCCTTCTAGGAAAGCAATTATGGCCGGCCCCTTGGGTGGTTCCTGTAAACCGGGTTTCGCCGTACTGGAGCAGTTGTGGTCACAAGCTCTGTAGTTAAGCATCAGCGCTTGTTTCTAACCCTTTCTTCTTCATAACCTGAAATAAAGTAATTTTGGTTTCAGAGTTTCCATAGGTTGTCTCGGTGTAATAGTGACTTAGGTGTTGGTTTTGGCTTTTTTTTTTTTTTAACTGTATTCAGTTAGGGACAAAAAGAACTCTATTTTTGTCCATCAGTTTTAGTTAAATTATTATATTATTCCAATTACGTTAGAAGCTTCAGGAGTGAAGACTTTCAAGAGCGAATCCTATTCTTACAAATAGGAGGCAGCATTGAAAAACCTGCCTATTTTGACGAGTCGGGCAGAAATTTAAAAGAAAAATTAATTAGTTGTACTCATGAATCCTTACACTGATAGCTTCATGAGTAAGTAGTGAGAAGCTTTCCATGAGTTTCTTGAGCATTTCTGTTAAGTGCCCCCACAGAGATACTCGGTCTCACAAGACTGCAGTTTAATCTAGCTCAAGGACTTTACAAACTCCACAAATCAAAGACCTCTTCTTTTTTTTTTTTTTCCTTTTAAAATTCTTACTTTAGAAGCATTTAGCAGCATCAGTTAACGCTAATGTAGTGTTAATGCTGAGCTATGAAGCATTTCATTGTCAATAAATTTTCAGATTTTCCCGTGGAAAAAATAACTTGCCCTTAATACATGTTTCCATTCCCTTCTTTTTTTACCTGATTAAGTATATCCCTCTATTTATCGCTATGGCATAGCCTTAAAAATGCGCAGGATGTTCAGCTTGATCAAATAACACAATGAAAACAGTTACCTCTCAAGTGCTGGGTTTCTTAGCCTTATGCGTCAGTGCTACGTTTTGCTATTTCTGTAAATGAAGTAGAAAACTCCAAAGGCTCAGAATGAAACAAGACTTTATTTTTTTCTTTAGGAATTTCTCTTTAGATTCTCAGGTATTGATTTAAATGTATGAACAGCTATATTTAACCTTGAAAATGTCTGGAGCTCTGAAGATTTCCACGCAAGAAAAGCTGGTGTTAGGATATACACACGTGTGTGCGCATGTGTGTGCAAACCCACCATAATTTGTCCTATGGATAAGTTGTTTTAGGGTACACTTTTATTGAGGCAGAAACTGTGACCTTACTAGTGTATGAGATTCAGAGACTTATATAGGAACAAGGTAAAACCACAGGTAGGAATTGCTGAATAATTACCTTTAGACCAACCTGAGTAAGAACCTTCCCAAGAGGGCAAGCTCATTTAATGGTTCCTAAAACTCAATCTTGTGGATGTCAATGGTCATGCTTGATTATTTGCACCAGTGTTTTATGAAAAAGCAATAAAAATGCATTGGGAGTGTACAGAGGAAAAAGGGAACAATAAATGGTTTTAGTTTTTCAATTGAGTCCCTTTGGTGCGAACAGGTAGCGGCTACGTTTCATGCTGCTGTGCCTTAGCTATTTGAAATGTGCGTGTGTGTGGGGTGTGTATCTACCCAAAACACTGCTGTGCTCTGCTAGCTTATGATCGACAAGAGACCAGCAATGAGAGGAAAAAATTCTTCTGTTTGTTTTAGAGAAAAAGCAATTACAGTTACGGTTAAAGGATTAACCTGTTTTTCCAGCTACCTGTACACTTATCTGCAAGGCCCTTTAGAGAGCCACACTAACAAGTACAAAGCTTGGCGAGAGGTAGAAAATGTCATGTTGTACACTCTAGATTATTCCTGATGTTAATTACACTCTTCTACTTCTTTCCTTCCCTCTTCTGGGCTCTGAAAAAATAGCCCACAGTAGCAAATGCTGCAAAAGTGACAACGGAATAGTCGAAAGTATCTACTGACTTATTTAACCAGAAACATCTGCATGTGTTCGGTACGAATGTAGGTTACACATACGTGATATTTTCAAGAACTTGGGGAGCAGGTAGTGCTGCTGAGAGAATAGCTGGTTCTCACGTGATTTGAGGTGTTAAAGGTAGGCTGAGTGTTTTGGTGGATAAAACACTGGCCTTTCAACCTTGGTTCCCGTCCAGCTAGAGATCTGGAAATAAATGAGTTTACTGCTGACACTCCAATCCCAGCAGACGAAACTTCACACCAAAATGCCCCCACGTATAATTTGTCACGTTTGGCATCTGCTACTAAGAAAAGAGCAAGAAGCGACCTGGCACGGAGATGTAATCATCTTTCACCTTCCTGCTGGGGGTGGGAGTATAGCGGGGACAATCCAGAAATGCTTTCAAGTCTGGGCCTCTGAGCCACCTCTAGACATCACTGTCTTCTGCAAACTTGTTACTTGTAGGAAATCACCTGCCATGAGGTTTGTGCAAGGCTTTTGAAGTAG
Organism: Cariama cristata; assembly: GCF_000690535.1. Classification (NCBI taxonomy): domain Eukaryota; kingdom Metazoa; phylum Chordata; class Aves; order Cariamiformes; family Cariamidae; genus Cariama; species Cariama cristata. The sequence continues at coordinate 33,093 of NW_009620675.1, read as the reverse complement.
ATTGGCTAGAAAGTCAGAAATTGACTTTTTTTTTTTTTTTTAGGAATGCTGTAAAAGAAAGTTGTCCTTGTAGGAGTAAATCGGAACATGTACAATATTGTAATTTGCTGGTTTCATTGAAACAGCCCAGCAACCGCACTGCCTTTATTACATGTAATTGTACCTGGCAGCGTTTCTGGTGCATCTAAAACTTAAGTTTGTCTGGGTAAAACAAACAAACAAAAAAAACCAAACAAAAACCCCACTATTTGGCCACAAAGTAAAATGCAGCTACTGTATGTTCTTTGAAAGCTTTAGTAGAAAAGAAGCTGAAGTGCATAAAAATTCTTTAATCCTAGAGATTTTTTAGACTGAAGTGATAAGCCAGAAATGCTTTGTAAAGCACGCACATTATTTATTAAATACTGCCTTTTCAGCATCAATGGACAAGTTGCAGAATAGGAGTATCTGCCCAGAGGAGATGGTAATTTCAAAGACGGGGTGTGCTGGGGAAACCCAGAGGAGAGAGGAACTGAAGTTTGGTTTGCTCAGTTCTGCTAACTTCCCTCTTGTGGCCATCGAGCCATAGGACCATGGCATTTCCTTCTGCACAAGCGTTCACACTGAGGCGAGAGTATTGCAAAATAGCAGGAGCTGTGGGGAATGGGAAAATTTAACTCTTCACAGAGCCGGAGTTAGCAGTTGCTAGGAAGGGAGTAAAACCTATTTGCACCAAGTCTGGGGATCCACTGGGAATACCAACTTCTGTTGCCCACAAAGCATAGCTGAGCTTGTCTTCGAGCCTGCGCGGCTCTGCAGCCTGGCTTGCTGCTGGGGAGGTGTGGGTGACAGACTGCCATCGTTTTGCACTGGGGCTGGCCATCGGGCTGGCCCCCGAAGGAGGAGGTAGGAGGAACACAGATTTGATCTTAACATGTAGCTGGGGGCTTTGCCATTGCCTTCTTGAAGGCTTTAGGTAGAAGGCTGTATTTGCTGATGTTCCTGTTATAGGGAGATTGTGGGCTCTCTCTTTCTTCAGAAGGGATGTGATAAATCTCAGACTTTCAGTCGCTTTGAGAAAATATTTCACTCTCAAGGAATTGTCTGTTGGGGTAAGACCCTTGAAGGTGTGTAAAGCATAGGGTGCTTTCGGTGTATACTGCCAGTCAAGAACAACTCCCAAATTTCATTGACAGAGGAGTGTTTCCAAAGAAAATAAGCAACTCGGAGCTGTATCTGTTGAATTTGCTTCTTGAGTTTGTCCAGGTAAACCTCCAAGCTGGACAGAAAAGAGGGGAAAGGTGCCATATCTATATTTATTGGTGGGTTTGCTGGGCCTTATTTCCTGAGCCTCAGTAGCGTCTCTGCTACTGCTCTGCTTAGTGAGAGCGAACAGATCAGGAGTCATTTCGAATAATAGGTTTGAGAAGTAGGTGAGGATAATGCTTGGACCTGTAATTCTAGCTCTTATTGCATAGGTTGCAAAGGATTGGTTGGCTTCTGGATGCACTGTTAGGTGGTTCACTCTTCCTTTGTTCAGACCTGTGGGGAAAAAAAGAAGATAAAGATAGTAATGTTTCACTCCTTTCAAAAGAGAGGGCTTTTGGAGGGATTGTCTCAGTATTCTCCTTCTCAGGTCTTCATTTAGACAATATTACTTCCCCTAACTCCATGGAAGTCAATGAGGTTTATACTAGAGCCTTGGCACTCTATAAATTAAATATTAGGAGCAGTGTTTGAAGTTTAAAGCCCTCCCTCCTCCTCCTAGTGCAGATTTTCTGCTGCTGTGCTTTTTTCTTTATGCCTGAGCACCTTGCTGACAAGTGCTAATAACAAAATGCCAAGAGAGGGTCCAGTCAGAGTTACCACACATTAAACATTCTGAACTTGTCCTTTTGCTCATAGATTGTGCATAATTAATAATTAAACGGTTTCAGTTGTAATGGGTTGACCTTCTTGAACTGTTCATTATTCACAAGGCAAAGGCATCACTCAAACTTTTTTCCTATTGCCCTTCCCCGTTCTCTCTGTGTGTGCACAGTTCAGCTGGTTTTGAGAAATCAGAAGCAGATCTGGTCTTCTCCTGCAGCAGATTCCGGTTATGGAAATGTTGCTTGGCTGCTTAGGGAAATAGTCAGTCTCGGGAATAAACTGCTTGGGGATGCAAGAGGGCAATGGCACGGTAACCCTTACAACCATTTGTGTCTTTACTGCCATTTTAGCAGCATCCCCAATATATAGGTCTTCATGATCTTGGTTAAAAGATACGGTATTTAACAAAAATGAAAGAACCATTTCCTAGTTTAAAATGAATATACCTATTCCTTGACCTATTCCTTGCTCCTTTAAAATCTTGGTTTTCTGCTTTTTTTTTTTTTGCCTCTATAGTATCATTTCAGTGTGCAGGTGGGTAAAATAAGGCAGGCCATTGGAGTGGAGCTGGACTGTTCCCCATGGTTATGTCAAGTGTATTGCATCACACAGACAGTGTAGACTTGGTAAGAGTCTCGCCCGAAGTCTGGGGAACTTCAGGATACAGTATAGGATGTATTTATGTTGTGTAGTTTTGGAAAATTTTGGTTTTATACAACAACATCGTGATTGCTCAAGTTACAGAGGTAGCAATAGCAACGTTTTGTCACACTAGAAATGGCTCTAACTACAAAATACTCTCACCTTTCTACGGCTCAAATGGGCTTGCATAGAACAAGATCAGAAGTTGAAATATTTCCGTCATTGGTTTCCCTGGGTAGACGATGTAACTGAATGGGTGTTTTCTCTTCCTAACTAAGGTAAAATGCAGTGTTTGAGGCAGGTTTTCAGTGTTCACACACATTTCCCAGTGAGTATTTTCTTGAGATCCATGCACTCTCCCGAAAGGCTTGCAGTTTGTCGGGCACATAGCTGATAAATTTGTGGGCGTCCAGTCTAAAATCCTTGGGAAGACTATTGAAGCGTCTACCTTTCATACTGAGGTCCAGTTGGTGTTCCTGTCCACCCAGCCGCCCACAATCTCTTCCTGAGCTCCTGAGAGCAAACCAACCAAGGCATGGCCATGACTGACAGGCCTACAGCAGAAGAGAGTAGGCCTGGATGGGGTTGAAATACCTGCATTGTACAGGAAAATGTGCCAAAAAAAAAAAAGGAGGGATTTAACATTTGCTTTGACCCAGGTGAAATTTTCTCCTGACCATGCTGGAGGACAGGAGCCGCATAGTCAAAACGTTACTACTGATGTTGGAGCAACTTCTTCCCTTGCCAGGATGAACCCTGATGCCAGCTTGGCTTGGGATAGCCAAAGGGAAATGCTGGTGGCTTCAGACCAGTCCATCAGCTTCTCCTCCCCTCTCATAATGAAGTTTCGGTCTATTATGAGTCCGTCATCTCTTTGTGATTGCAGAAATTATCACCTACCAAATTAGTGTGAAGTGCCGTACGCCTGTCCTGTTCCCCGGCATGGACTGATCCGAGCTGGCAGCCCCATCCGAGGGACCTTTGTAACGAGCTCCTCACTTGCTTTTTACTTAAAACAAACAGTGGGGGTAGATTGCTGGGCAGAGCCAGTTCCCCAGCGAAAGGGCTCCGATAGCATCGCCCCGTGTTTTCCAAAATGATCTGTACTATGTGCCCAGCCTGTTTCCTACCTGTTCGGCTGCGAGCCTGTCCTGCCTGGGAAAGCGGCTTTGGCCACTTCAGGTGCAAGCCCCAGAAGGCTACGCTGGACAAGAGAAAATGATGGGGAGAGGCAAAACCTGCTGGGCTCTGCGCTGTATAAGCAAGCCTGATGTTTTGCTCTGCCTTTTCTGTATTAATACGAATAATTTTCATGCGCGGTTCTTTGAAGTGGAGAAAGTTTAATTGTACTGCTTATTTCCTTGTGTTCCTTCCACTCTCCAGTGGAAACCTTCCTATATTGATGTCATTTATAAGTTCAGAAACAATAACCTCTCCCTCACCCGGTCTAAGTTCAAAGAGAATTTGGGCATGTTATATCAAACACTCCTTGTATTTAATAGAAGTCTTTGAAAATGGTAAAGCAATTTTGGCTTCTCCTTTTACTCTTCAGTTACTTTTGATTTAATTGTATTTTCCAGCAGTTTCCAATTGTTTGAATTGGAAACAAAGCCTTAATAAGAGTTCTAGTTAATTTTCTGTCTTGTAATTACCGATCTCATTTTTCTGATAATTGGCCACAGCAATTATATGTATATTTACTAATCACATAGGAGGCTCTGCAGTTGTGTCTATCTGCCACCATTGATAATGGCACACACATTGCAGAGGTGCTTTTATCATCTTCTTTTTTCCACTACATCAAAGCTATTTCCTCGCATTCTCAATAATGAATACATGCATGCATTTGACACAGTTGTGTGCTAGAGAAATTGTTTGGCTCCCACCAAATGCTGCACGCTCTGAGTTTCTTGCCTGCAGCGCTGGAAGGTTGTATGTAATGATATATTGCTCATCCAAATGGCCAAAGCACTCCAAAGCACAGTGAGATTAAAATAAGTCATTCCTTTGTTAATTTAAATAGGTGCATGTATCATACTTTGCAGGGTACTTTGTGTAGGGATGTCAGGGAGGAAAAAAGCCGCCGAAAGGTATTTTTAATAGCAAATGAGAATAGATGAGAATGGAGTCATTTGCAGCTGCCTGTTTTATGTGGCTCTCTTGTTCCGACTGTAGGTCTAATGAGATGACACTGTTAAAGTACTCTGCAGTGTAATTTCATTACATCCTGAGCTGTTACACTATAAACACAGTGGAGCTCTCTGTCATTCTTGGAAAAACTCCTAAATTCGTAAAGCCCTTCTTTGCAAATGGTGATGTTGTTTGTTCCCTGTTTGTAATTTTTTGTGTGTGTGCTCTTAATTTGTCTTTTTTTCTTTTTTTTTCTTTCATAAATACTGGGTGGTTATTTTCTACCACTAGACTGGTAAATCCTGCGTTTTTTCCTCTTAAAATTTTTTTTCACCTTTTAAATCTAGAACAGACAGCACATGAGGACAACCTCTAAAATGAATAAGTGTAAATAAACATGAGTGTAAATAAATAGCGAATGCAGTGAAAGAAACAAAGGTCAACACAAGAATAATTTCACAGCTCTTTGTTAATTACAAGACCATTTGTGTGTTACTTAAATAATCATTAATTTCTCATTTACACTTTCC
>NW_009620675.1:18135-27909 GCF_000690535.1 Cariama cristata | reverse complement strand
TTTCCCTACCTTCCTTTTTACCCTGTGGCTATCATTGTCCTTTTTTCACCTCCCCTCAGTGTCTTTCCACATGTTTTTACCCATTGTGTAATACTCATTAGTTGAAATTCAGTGTTTTATAACACATCCTCAGAAGAATTTGTACCTTTCTCCCTCAAATTCTCTGTGTGAAAAAGGGGGCTTTGTCGCTTCCTTGGGGTTTTTCTTGGGGTTTTTTTTGTTCTTTTTTTTGTTTTGGTTTTGTTTCCTTGTCTTACTCTCCTTCTTAAAAAAAGAAAAAAAATTATCTTCTCTCCTTCTGACTCTGCTTCTTGTTTCAATCCAATCCCAGGAATCGCCCGTCCTTCCAGCCGGGGAGTTCTCTGAGCCATTTGTACACTTCATCACTCAATGGTAAGCTCAGTTTGCAAACATGCCATGCCCTCAATGTAAATGATACATGCCATTAACTCTGCAGCTCTGCAAGACCTTATGGCTTTCCTTGCATCCTTTCTGAGAGAAGAGGGACTTGGGGGCCTTGGGCAGATGGGGCAGCAAAGCTAAGCAAACTGTTTAAATTATGTAAACGTTATTTACACAAAGGGTCGTAAAAGTACTTACAAGGGTTTTTCCCGTTTTAATAAACCTGCCCTGGATGTGGGTGCAGTCTTGTGCACTGAGACTCCTAAGAATTCATCTGCGGGTAAAGAGGCCACAAAGACTCGTGTATAATATCATTATTCAGGGATTTTAAAATCTTACTTATAAAATTGCCTCAATATTTAGAAAGGCAAGCAGCATTTGATTAATTCATTGGCTTTTCAGTAAGCAATTTTTACTGAGAGTCGTATTTTAAAACACACCACTGGGTATATTTTCTTTCCTTAAAACTAAATAGTTCATTAAAAACCTCTTAAATTAAAGGAGAATTGGGGAGAGGAGGAATTTGTAGAATAAAGAATACAGTTCTTGAATGACTAGAGAATAAAAATCTTGAGGGTAAGCTATCCTAAAGAAACAAAGTGAAGGGGAAAATCTTTTTTTTTAACTGTTGCATCCACCACGCACATTTCCCCACCCCACCCCCCCAAAAAAAAAAAAGGAAGGAGACAGCCACTTATGGATGGCAGAAGAAACAAACTTGAATTCTGTAAAAATACGATGTTGTTTGACGGAGAAGCATCCCTTCTGCGAGCGTGCGCTTCCAGGGCTGGATGCTCGGCTGTGCTAAATCAGATGGAGCTATCTCGGTGTGTACCACTGCGAGCTGCAGCCGCCTGGCCGAGAGGGAATCCGGCTTCAGGGATGCGTCCTCCTCGAAACCCTCGACCCCACGCAGATCTATAGGTCAAGCCCTCGGCCCCACGCAGATCTATAGGTCGGGCTTCGCAGCACTTCCAGGTTCTCTACTGTATGCCCGGGCCACTATGGCGAAAGTCACCTAATAAAATTGAATTTTGAAGACGTAACATAGGAGAAAGTAGCTCTCAGGACTGACGTAGTATGTAACAAATAATACAGACACAAAAAGCAGTCTGATTATCGGCTAATTAAAGTAACTAAATAATTAAAGTTTGTGTAACATAGGCCTCCGTTTTCAATAGTTTCAGTTTACAAAGAGCAACGCTATTTGGAGGATCCTGCCAGGCAACCAACTGATGTGTGTGGAGGTCTACGCTCTTTACCCTTGCAAAAAAAATTGATGACAGACTGTTTTAAAAAAATTCTCATTGAGGCAGAGGGAGGAATAACCCGTGTTAAAATTTCCACAGATGTCAAACTGAAGCATAACTGATGGTGGCTAATAGCCTTGTTTTCCCCGGGGACGCAGCTACTTTGGACTGTCAGATTAGAACTGCTACCAACCTACTCGTCAGACAGTTTGCATTACTTGCTAATGCCTGCATTATTTGAGGTGCTTGTAGTTATTTGTAGGGAAGGTAAATTGTATCATTAATACCTCCGATTTACAGCAGGGATCATCTGGTATTTGAGATCTAGTGTTATGTTGGCTGTACTTTTTAGTGGAAGGCATTACTGTTTTAAAAAAGCAAGAAAGAAGAACCTATATGCTATTTAAGTCATCAATTCCTAATAAGTATTAGACATGTCAAGTGAACGGCGTATCAGACTTTATGACTTTATGCCAATTACACCATAAACACTGGCTGTTTGGATGTAATCCAATTAGTCAGTAGGCAGCTCCTGATGGTCACCTCTGTGCCACGTTATTGTGTTCCTTCATGCAGCTAAGCACAGCCTTCAATAGCTAATTGCACCTGTTGCACAGAAAACTAGGACTATTTGGATGAGAAACATGATCTTATAAACAGGTTAATGCTGTGTAATGAACTATCACCCTGCAGTGTAATGGAAATAAATGTGAAAAAATTAAGGTAGAAACCCCAGGGTATTGTGCGTTCTCCTGAAGCTGTTTGGAGTTAAATTTCCCACCTGTTTGTATAATACTTTGTGTTGAGCTATATAATAATCCCTAGCGAAATGAGCATTGGCTTACTGTGTCTTCGGAGCTGCCTGGGTTTCAATGACCACTGTATTTACACACTTCCATGGTTACAAACAGCGTAGACCACTAGATCCCATAAGGGAGGGATGGGAGGGAGGGAAGAAATCCATTCACTTTTTGGCCACTGTTAGGAACCCTGTCTTTCATCGGCACATGGTAAAGTTAAGAAATATGTTGAAATTCTTCACCCTGTGTTAAAGAGGATATCTTCAATATTTGAGCAAGTAGAATAAATGAGCACTTGTTTATATATGAATGTTTTGTTTTATCACACATAGCATGAAAAAGCAACCAAAGGAAAGGCCAGCGCCTGAAGATTTAATGGTAAGTGAAACTTCAGAGCCCCTCAGTATGTATTTGTCTGTGAATACTTTTTATTCACGTATATAGAAGTGTATGCATTTTTTTCTGCATTTTTCAGTATGTACAAATTTAAATTCTTTCTGACTTGTGCAGCAATTACGTATTTACAGAGAGCACACAAGCCAAAGGTGGAATTACGATTCCACTGAAGTTGATGGGTATTTTGCTGTTACCTTCATCATGGCCAAAACTTCACTTGTGATTTGGGGAGTTAATACAGAACTTTCACAGCCAGTATCAAGTTCCAATCAAAACTATTTTGATGCTGAATACACAGTTTTTTCAGTTTGTATGTCTGGAGATTACAGCTTAATGTAGGTCACTCTGTCATCATTTGCCAGTCTTAACTTTTCAAAATCTGAAGATTGAAAACAGAGGATATGGTCAAACTAGTGTATTTTTAGTGAAATGGAGGAGCCACTGTTTTCACTTACATGCATGTAAAATGAAATTAGATCGGCTGCAGAAGATTGAGTTAATATGTAGCTCGGGTCTGTCCGCAGAAGGGCTCTCGGTGTTGGAATCTGAGCTCAGAGACCACTTCTTTTGCTTGCAATTGTCATTTTTTCAGTAAGGCAATAATAGGGTACCTGCTCTCAAGCTGGTCTCTTGTGGCTGTGCATTTAGTGCAGAGTGCTGTTTCGACTGGTTTTAAGCAGCTAGCAAAATACTATATCAAATAACTATTACAAATATTTACAGTAACTTATATTGTGGATAAGAGTTGCAGTCCCCTCTGACTCGCATCAAATATCTTGGATTTTTAAATGTTTCATTACTTTTCTTTATATGCCATGTTTCCTGTTACTTATGTAAAATCATCATAATTTATTTTCTGTGCATTAAATATCTAGGAATAATTGTAACAGATTTTAACAAGATAAGGACACGTTTGCATCGTCTCATTTCTTGCTTTTACATGCTGCGGAACTGCAAGTAGCATAAACAAGTGTTTTCTATTGCAGCTATTCTCTAGTTAAAGGCTAATCTCTGAGGATGCCCTGGGGCGGGTATCTCACAATCCAGACTAGTCTCAATTTAGATCCTGGTTAGTAAAGTATTTAACTGTGAATCTCATTTTAAGGATATTAACTTCAATAGATCTACATTTGAAGTTAGGCACCTGCTTAAATGCCTTGGTAAGATGAGGCCTTAAAGTTTATCAGAGCCCCTCCAGTTTGGGGTGTTGTGTGTCTTGTACGAAAGGCTTACACTGCCTTACTTTGTCTTTTTTTATTAACTTTTGATGGTTGGAAAATTCTTGCAGTTAGTCACATCTGAGAAAACTTGGAACAGGTTCTAGAGATGTAGACACATTTACCTTGTGCACTATTATGCTATGGCTGGATAGCTTAGCTATTAAAACAACAGAATAGGGTTTCATAAAACCTGTGTCTGTTTGTAAATGCATGTTTCAGTGATGCAATAGGCCTGCCACTTATAAATAAAACATCTGCAGATCGCACATACCCCCATAAGTATATATGTATGTTTGTAAGCAATAACACCACTCCAGGGTGTAGAGTCATAAAAATGAGGCCAAAGGGTGAGTGCCTGCAGTACCAGGGAAGTGCACAGATTTATCTTTACAACTACATGCCCTGGAGTGTGCTAGTCCCCTTTTAAGGAGGTATTTTGTAAAATAATTTTAAAATTATGGCAGCTCAGGAAAAAAAAAAAAAAAGCCTTCCTACTTTTTAAACAAAATCTTTTGTTTAATGCATTTTTCCCCTTATGCTACTTTCTGTTCAATTATAAATGAACTTGCAGCGACAAGTACTAAAGCATGAGGTAGACTGCTGCTGAAATAAAGAAGTGACCCAGTCCTTGCCTGCAATGTGGCTGACCCTCATAAGCTGCCCTAAATTCCCTCCCCCAGCCTGATGGACTCAGAGCACCCTGTGCTCTCCTGCAGAAGACTCGCTGTTAGCTCTGTCGTTGCTCGCCCGCCAAGCCCTTTGCATTCTTGCACTTACACGGTCTTGTCAAGGAGCACTTTATTTATAAAATGCATATGCATACATACCTTAGCGTAATACGTCTGTATACACACAGCGTATCTGTACATACATACACACATGTGTATATAAATTACTATACTTTGTTGGAAAACAGGGCCAGAACAAAAGCTGTTCGATGTCCTCTGAATTCTAGAATTGCTCGCCACAATATCCTTCTAATTCCGCATCATCCGTGTCTGACACCTCTGTTGTAATTCTGACGGTTATCTCCCCATTAACTATCAGAGTGGGGAGAGCGATGCAGTACCATCAGTGAAATCCTGGACTTGTCAAGGTCAGCTTACCGTTGATTTAAATGAGAGCAGGATTTCACCTTGTTCACTGGTTTTGGGTTTTTTATTTTATTTAGAGGCAATGTACTAGCAAGGATGAAAGGGGTAACACGTAGTCATTGTTCGCTTCAGACAAAACAGTGGAGTGCAGGCTTTCTCCCCTATGGACGTTAACCATAGTGGAAGTCACTATTTTGTAACCAATTTAGTATAATTAAAGACTGAAAGCAAAATGAAGGGAGCAGAACATCAATCTTTTTCTACTCTCCTGATAATCGCTGAGTTGTTAAATGCATTTTAAGAGCCGACTAACAATACCTGGAGTGCCAGATTGGCAACTCCGGTGAAGTCACGAGGTTACATCAAGGATGGATTTACCCTGTCTATCATGCTAGGAAGCCCTTTTTTATAAAAGTCACTATGCACATTTTGTCAGAAAATAGGGCCAGAGCCAAGGCTGTATGAAATTCCGGTATAAAGTCAGGCTTTCTATTACCATAGACATTCTTGTGCAAGCGAACACCAAATTTCTGTACCAGCTGGCATAAATCAGGTTCCTGTATTTACACCCGGTCGCTATGCCCTTTCTTCCATATACCCATCCTCAAAACAAGATACAACCTCGGTTTCTCTGTGTATGCATAATCAAGGATTTAATTGTTTCAAAGTATTTCAAATTAACAAGCTTGTTCCACAGGAGTGAAAAAAAAAGTAATTTTGCCAAGCAGTGGGAAAATTGTCCATCCAGGGCAAGGAACAATCTTTATAATTCACCAGTGGTTGGTCTGAACCTTGTGCTTACAGTGCCTGCTCTTTTGTCTCCAGTTTGTTCCCTCTTAAGAAGAGAAAGGCATGCAGTCAGTTAAATTGAATGTACTCCTGTTTCAGCACCAGGGAAGACTGCAAAATATCTTAGCATATTCCTCTGTCTCTCTTCTCTCCCCTTCCAACAAGAAAAGGAAAATTGCAACAATTCTTCTGTATAAAGTTTTGTGTGTTTGGTTTGGGTTTTTTTTCCCCCATGAACTTCTGGTTTTCATCTAGACTGTGGAGTTAGCTGGCATCACCAGCCTGGCTCCCAGGGAAATGCAGGTATGTATGTGTATTTAGCAATTAAGATGTGGCGGTATGGGTAAGGCTTAAACTCCTGCTCGTGCCGAATGTATGGGTAGGCATCTGCGAGCTGGTTTGGCTCAGGAAGCTGTAGATCTGACTGTATTTACGGTATTTTTCAGAAGCTTTCCATTCTAAGCTCTATTTAATGGAATCTATGCATAGTAAGTAATCAGGTCAGAGAGAAGCAACATCCCCTGTTTGAGATCAATCGCTGGCTAATACTTTATCTAGGCCACTTTATTATCTCATGCTGATTCCATTCCCATTCTCCTCCTCCTTTGTAGCATGCACTTCAGCTGTGGTAAAAGTACGTATCGCATACATATTAAAAACATATACCCATTCTATCTGTATGTAAATGTGTGAGACACAGCTGGATATTGCAGGAGTTTGATTTACTAATAGTTATTATCTGTTCTAGCTGTTCAGAGGCAAAGAGAGTTTCAGAAAACAAGCTAGCGCAGAAATTGCCTTTATGATATCGCTATCCTGCTTTGGTAATTGTTTAAAATCTCTTCTTTAGCTGGAAGCTTGGCCTTTTATTTTGCAGATTGTATGTGCTTTTCAGAAAGCCAGCAGAATTGTTGAAGTCTCTTGTTGAGTTTTTTGTTAGTACAGCATTGAACTCAACCGTGCTACATATGGCTATTTAAACGAAAGCGATTTACTCAGAGAAATTGTATTTGAAATACCAAAAGTCAAGCACGTAGCAGTTACTCCATTATGCTTTCCCATGGATGCATATAAGTACAGTCTTTAGGATGCTGCTTGGATCTCTCAGCAGAAGTATTGGGCAGGGAGAGGCAATGCTTTTGGCCAAGGATAGAGTCACCTTCTGCACTTGATTACTTTTGTACAGATCTAATAATTTTTGTTGAAGTCTCCAAATTTTAAGCAACAACTACTAGCTTTTCTACTTTTTAAAATTTAAATTACTGATGCTTTTTATGTGGCTGTTTTATTAATTTAGAAGATTGTATGGTAAATTGTACATCATTGTATCAAAACCACTGACCTGCTGGAAAACAGTTCTTGTTTGTTTGTTTGTTTTTATTTTAATGCCTAGTGCAATTTTGAAATTTCCCATTCCCGTGCATTCAGCAATCCCTCTCTTCGTTTCAGGAATGGCGTTTAGACCAGGCACCCTGATCTTGTTAGCTACGATGGGCATTTTTTCAGATAGATCGTTTGTTTGTGTATTTAAATGTGTTAAGATATGTGTCAAGATACTACAGACTCTGAAAAATGGATTCTAGCTGGCTGTTCACCCATCTCCAACAAGTATAGGAAATTAAAAATGCGAAGCTTTTAAGTAGCTATATTCTAAGTAGCTATATTCTAAAAGTCTGGATAGTAGCACTTCTTACCAGATAAAGCTGAACTTGTTTGCAGCTCGTTGTGTTAAACCATTGTTTGTAGCTCTTAGGAAATACTTTTATGGTTTAAACAAACAAATGGAGGATCAGCATAATCCTACCTGGATTTTCATATAAACCTTCAGAATAAAGCCAATAAAATACTACCACTTACGTTTGTCAGTAAAAGGGATTTCCCCCAGCAGCTAATTTGGCTTTTGCGTTATAGCAGTGGCATCATTGACTGAGTAGCTGAGATGGCTGTACAGGTTGGGTTTTTTGGTGGTGTTAACTTTTGGGAAAGACCAGAGGGCCATCTGCACTTTGCTTTCCACAAACACATCCCATAAATCTTATGAAGACGGCTTTACAGATAAATGTTTTATGTCTGTACTTATCTAGAAGTTTATGCATCATTGCCAGATCACAGTGAGCCAAGAATTTTCCCTCTTTGACTACTTACAAGCACTGGGTTTTGTTTTTTTTCCTGAGCCAGTGTAGGATCTCCTATCAGCAATGATTTGTCCAGTATAAAATTGTCCGTGCTTAGACCTGTGATGGATAGCTTTGTTTGCAGACATTTAGACTCTCGTCTGTCACAATGATCCCAGTTATTCATCCCATGACAAGGAGAAATTCTGACAGACACCAAAACACATGCCAGATGTGAAAGAAAGGGCACTCTCCTGATTTCCCAAGGAAAAAAGTACAGAGCCAAGTATTTTAGCTGTTGTAAATAGAGAATCATAGAATCCTTCAGGTTGGAAAAGACCTTTAAGATCATCGAGTCCAACCATTAAATATGTGTGATAAACTACCTTCAATCTATCAGTTCAGACATACAGTAGACTAGGAGTTTGGGATCAAATCCTGGATACACTGGAGGCAACGTCAAAATTTATATTGACTTCTTTGATGCTGGGATTTCACAGTAGGGCTCAGGATGCTCTTGTTACTGTGTGTTCATTTTCTTCCTTGCTCAGGGTAGCTCAAGAGCTGGAGAAAAAATATATGTATTCTTTCAGGTGGCAGCTGAAATGAGGAAAGGTGGGTTATGGATCTTCCCTCCCTTTCCCTCTGTCTTTCAAAAGAAAAAAAACCCACCACCATCACCACCGCCACCCCAAAAAAAAAAAAAAAAAAAAAAAAAAAAAAAAAACAAAAACCCAAAAACCCAAACTCAAAAAGCAAGCCATCTCTGTCCTTAGGGGTATGATTTGTTCTTCTTTGTCACTTGAGAAATCAGCTATCCAAATGGAGAAATACATTCTATCAGTGCCACTAAATCCAGCAATTACAGAAGACTAAGATTGTGACAAGGTTAACTTGTGAGCGTTGGAGGTTGAAGGTGTTATATTCATTCACTGTCTTCTGCAGTCCCATTGCTCATACAACCACGGACTTTTTTACAGAAAATGTGAACATCTGACTTCCTAACATGCCATAAAGCTGCACAATATACTGGCACGTTCCAGTGAAATGTGAAAAGAAATAACTTGAGTTGGCTCGAGGAAGTGTTGAAAATCTAAGGAAATTGGACAAAAACAAATTGGCAAGAGCTTAGAGTGGTATGGTTAATATTTTTGGTTACTTGAGTCTCCTGGGCTTTGCAGTTTAATTTGAGCAAATGTTTCATTTGGCACTTCTGGTTGTTCTGTAGTTCTCCAGGCACAGAGACAAATATTTACATCTCACTCATTTTAGTAGCAGAATTGCAAATCTTTCAATTATGATACATTGAGAAGTTGTGCATTTGTCTTGTTGATATTTTTATGTCAGCTGTCTTCCTTATATATTTATTAAAAAAAAAACAAAACCAAAATCTGTTAATGGTTCCAAAATAAGAGCAGTATCTTTAACACCCAGAATATTGTCCTCCCTCTTCGTTCCAAATTCATCAAGGAATTTGCTCTAACAGGCAACTGTTGAAATCTGTGTACGATATTTATTTGTATAATGAAACTGGAACTTTAAATTTATTCAGACACACTGCATAGATTAAAATTGCTGGCATTTGTGTAGTACCAGCTACTTGTGGGTCTGTATTCTGATTAGCACCTCAAGACGCTCCTGCACTATTAAATAAGAGTAATAATTGCCTATGAATAAGTGAAGAATAAAGCAGGAGATACAGATATGGC
>NW_009620675.1:676-18104 GCF_000690535.1 Cariama cristata | reverse complement strand
TAGTGACCTGTGTGCATTATGCCTCAAATCCCTTAATCAGATTTGTGCCGGTTGATTCTTGCATCCGCAGAAATTCAGCTGGAGGATCAGGGCCTAAAGTAGTAAAAAATCAATTAATACTACTTTCTCATTTGTGCGGTTGACAAAAACGCATATAAATAGGGGACATTTTTCTACTTAAGAGGGCCGCACTGAAAGATTTTTAATTGGATTTTCATTGTGATTGACAGCATTTGATTATGACAGTAACTTTATTTGGCTGGGCTGTTACAGCCCTCTTGTTCGGGGGGGGGGGGGGGTTTTTTTGGGTGCTGTTTTTTTTTTTTTCCCCCATCAAAGCTCTTTTTTATCCGCTGAATCCCCAGCGGAGCAGCAGTGCCTGTGAAAGAGCCTTTTAGCACCTTTGTCGCCGCCATCCCTGGTGATGATTGGGCCCAGCTGGTAGCAGATAAGAAAATGTGCCTTTCACAAAGAGGTTGCATCTCCCGTCTCCCTCGTTTCAATAATTTTAAGAGCCCCAGAAACCTGTTGAGGATTAGAAGTAGCTTTAGATGTGAAATGAGTGTTAAGTATTAGTAATCGGGAGATTAGGGCCCCGGGGACAATGGGAGATAAACAACTGCAATTAAGGCAAATCTGCCAGAGTAAACAAAATTTAGCAGAAACAGATGCCCTAACCATTTTGGGGGATTGATTGGAGGGCACCGAGGAATCGATTTTTGTCTTGTTTACACTTCCAAACCCCTGTGATAAACTGGGAGGCTAAATATTTCATACAGCCTGATTTTAGTTAATTTTTTTCCAGCTCCTCACAGTAGGTCTGCTCTCTTCTAACAGTGACCAGGCCCGAGTTTATTCAGCATTCACAGGGAGCAGCTAATTGTCTATGAAGGGCCCCTGTGTTTAAATGGGCTTGACAGGAATTTAAATTTTGTTTCAATCAACCTCTGTGCTCACAGCCTGCTCCAGTTTCTAATTTTTAAATTAAACATGATTTTTTTTTTTTTAAGCTGCGGCCTCTCCTCCGGAGCCGGCTGCTCGCGCTCCCACCCAAGGCAGCTGCCGCAGCACGGGAATGCGCAGGTTTATTAAGGCCGTAATAGCAAAGCACGATGAGCCGCAGCCGTGGAAAAGTTCATTGTCCCATAAATGTGCATCTGCCTGTTTGGATTTAATGGGAGATGCTGGGGTAAACGCTCAGCTGGTGTAAATCGGGACGGCTCCGGCGGCGTCTGCTTGCGCGGCTGGAGAGAGACGGGGTTTCCACTGGGGAAGGGCTCCCGGTAGGGAACGGTGGCATTAAAATACAAGTCTGAGAATGGAAATGGTTTTCGTGGCCTCGGTCGTTTGTTCAGTGACCTTGTGAGAGATTCAAAGGAAATTTTTATTTTTTTTTTTTTCCCCCCAAGCCAACTAGTGGTGATGTATTTTGTGTTCTTCTCTGGGTTTTCAGCAGGGCTCTGCACGTTTACTCGGACGTCGTTTCATACCTGTGCTTTTTCTGCTCCTGAGGTGGGGTGATTGGACAGTATGTTCATGCTTGATCATTTAATACTTGCTTTATTTAGTCTCTTTACTAAACCTGGCAAACGCGGGGATGTTACTGTGCACTAGGTGCAGACGGTGTGCAGGCATGTGATCGTACGGGGTACTTTTTAAAACAACTTGTTCATTTGCAGAAACTTCATCACAGAAATGCTAGTGAAGCACGGGCTGTTTCGTTCTCCCCGTTTGCTTCCAGACAGATCATTTTCTGGGGTTTTTTGGGTTTTTTTGTTCATTGTTATTAGAGTGTATATGTGTGCAGACGTGTATGTGCACACAGCATGTTTTACTCCAAGGTTTGGGTGAAAAACATTTAGGAGATCGTTTCAGTTTACTCCAGCTTAGTGATTCCCTCCACCCCCATCAGTAGAAACCAGTTTCTCAAAACTTGGAGGAAACAACCATTTTTTCCACCTTTTTTCCCCCAGTCCAGGGGAACACTTACTCCCTGTTTGAAGGAAATTCTTTATGAGCTTTTAATGTCTGACTAGCTCTATTTGGTGTCAGTGAGACCGTTCCTGTGCTCGCGGTGAGGCACGAGCTGAAGACACTTCTGCAGGTACATCTACATTAACATTAGAGTTCAGGTCAGATGTGCCTTTTTGGTGTGAATCTCCTGCTCTTTTAGAGCTACCACTCTTTCATTCTTATCACAGACAGGTCTTGAAGCTCATGAATTGCATCGATTTCAAATGAAACCAAACCAGAAGATGTGCTCCAGGCACACAACTAATGAGCTCCAGCTACTAATGGGCGCTGTGTCCGCAGACCAGACCAGAGCTGGTCAAAAGGAAAAACCTCTTCCATCCCTGAAACATTGCACCAACCGTTCACTCGGCAGATCTGCTTCTGTTGTCGACAGCTTGCTAATGTTGACATACTCTATCAGCCTTGGGCCACTCTTTCTATTCCTCTTCTACAGCTCTTCTTAACCTCAGCAGCACTTGCAAAAGCACGCTCCAATTATATTTCGGTTGCCTTAGTTTTTTTTAAGAGTCATCACAAAAAAAATACCTTTGCTGGGAGTTAGCTTGTTTTGTTAGCGAAGCACCAAGAGGCATGCCAAGCACAGTTATCGGTTTAACAACGAATACCGAAAGCAAAACCGCTGTGGAAAGAATGATCTGCAGATGGGCAAATAGACTCCTCTGTGCCACAGCCAAAACCAAAACTCTGTAGTAAATTTAAGACTAGTATGTGCCACAGAAAGAGAACAGCAAAAATCAGACCCATCCACATACGCACCCGTGCACCCCGATTGAGTTGTTTGAAGCCGGGTCCACGCTACAGAGTGGAGCTGCACTAACTCTTGCTAATCTGACCTGAAAAAAAATTCCTTCTTGACCCTGAGTCTGGAGATGCGTTGCCAGCCTGGACGCATAGTCCAGTACACAAGGGTTCTCTGAGGACTGTTTTTAGGGCCACCAGCACATCGTTTGGCTGTGGCCGATGTCCAAAGCTTCAGAAGAAGGTTGAAAAAAAGGATTTTAATCATAATGCAAGAGTCTGTATTGCTGTGTAAAAATGGAAATTCAGGTGTGATGTGTGGACAGTTCCTCTTCAGGTTAAGGTTTTCAGGTTTAAGTTAAGCTGCTCTTCCTCTTGGTCCGTCCGTTACGCTTGGGGACTGCTGTTATTTAAAGGCAAATTTTGTAAATTGCAGCAGAATTTTGGTGCCTCAACAAAACTACTAGACCAGCCAAAAATCACTTGCGATTAACTTTATCGTATAAAAAATAAAAGTGCATTGGTAAAAGTTAATCTACAAATAGATAAATAATACACCAAAAAAAAAAACAACCAACCCACGAAAGGAATCAGTCTCAAAAAAAAAAAAAAAAGATAAACAAGAAATATAGCTCCAAGACTTCACCGCTTAGTAGTGTTATCCATTTATCTTTGATACATTTTCTATCATCTTTTCACTATCTTAAATATCATCAGAGGGATAAAATCATTAATGCGCTAATCTAGATAGCCGTAGTTCTAACACTGACCTAGGCTAATCTGCCTTTGCAATTTCAAGAACTATGTTTGACTCCTCTGAAAGTAACCTTAAATTGTAGTCTTGTAAGAATTCCGGAGCTGTATCCTTCACTCCTTCTCCTAATGAGGTTATGACCAAATGCTCATTATAATTGCTTTAGACTCCTTTTAATTTTCAAGCTTATTAATCATAAGAAGAGTTATTTAAAATTGCATAAATTAATCTTAGATTAAAAGCCCATCAAAGCCTCGAAACAATTAAGAATAAGTAGGATTTCCCTGGGGCAGCAAGTTTTATTTTAATAGTGTAGTCAGGTGGATATCAGAACATTGAAGTATGGTAGTGATTAATGTATGCAAAATTTAAATGAGAGTTTTTAAATGGCAAATCTAAATCACATATTGACCTAACTGTAGGCTTTAACTGCATTGTCTGTCATATATTTAAACTGTTTAGTAATCAACATTTTAATTACAGTGTATGTTAGGGAGGCCGTGCAACAAACAAAACTCACCACTTCCCGACACTCTGCGTGGAAGTGTTTAGCAGGCTGGGGCTGTGCTGTTAGCTGGGCGGAATAAGGAATGAGGAAAGAGCGCCGAAACTTCAAGGAGACTAATGATACTTGATTTTGCTCATGGATGTGTTCTTGTCCCTGCTTCATCTCCACCCAGAAAACACCACCGATCGATGCGGCTTTCTGGCCCGCTTTGCTGCCCTCACCATTCTCTAGACAAATCGGTCCTTTTTGCTCCCCGAGCTGGCAGGAAGCTACAGGTGATGTCCTCACGAGGATGGGAAATTCTGTCAAAACGTTCCCTTCTGGGTGCTTTTGTTTCCTGACTCTTGGGGTCCCCTGTCCCCTCAGCCCGCAGCTTTGCAGTCTCCTGCAGATCTGTTGAAGCGCTGTGTCTTTGGCCCCTGCTATGGGCGATTTCACTCTCGCAGCCAGCCAAGAACAGGCTCTCGGGGATGCTGAATTCCTCACCAAGCACGGCGAGAGGCAGTCCTTGCCCTGAATAGTCGCTGTTCTGAGGATAGGAACTGGGAGAGAGAACTGGGCCAGTAAACACTTGGTCCCAGATCAAACACAGCCATGCAAGTACAGAGGAAAAGCTGGTACTTGATGGTTAAACTTGCTATGATGTGACATATGCGGTTCCTTCGCTGCAGGTGCCGCGCAGAAGAGACAAGGAGGCTTCATTTCTGGAGGAGAGTGTCTCAAAGCAAGGGTTGACCTTGCTCGCGCTTTGTGCTTTCTAGACACGCGTGCCAAGGCTCCCAGTCGCTGCTGTTTCGAGCACTCTAGGCACTCACCCTTTTCCTTAAAGGGTTACCTCCCATGCTCAAAACACATCCTAAAGCTGCAAAAGTAAAACAAGAGGTGCAACAACCAGGTCACATTTAAATAGCGTCTT
This sequence comes from Cariama cristata, assembly GCF_000690535.1. Classification (NCBI taxonomy): domain Eukaryota; kingdom Metazoa; phylum Chordata; class Aves; order Cariamiformes; family Cariamidae; genus Cariama; species Cariama cristata. The sequence continues at coordinate 13,154 of NW_009620675.1, read as the reverse complement.
GCAGGGTCTTTTTACCCGTGCTTATGTTCTGTATCTCCATGGATCAGTGCGAGCGTTTGAAGCCTTCAGGTTTTTTACCCCACTCAAGCCTTAGAAGCGCGTGATGGAGGGAAGCCTGCTGCGTGGAGCCGCCCCTGGGGAGGACTCTGACACCTTCCGTGCCTGTGAATTAACAATGCTTTGGGAGTCGGCGATAGAGTATTGGCCTGAGGATTCCTTGCTGCTATTCCTGGCTGTGGGAGCAGAAGTCGGCCTTGTGGATAGCTAGCGCAGATAATTAGAGCAGCATTTATTTGGGCTTGTCCTTGGAGGCAGGAGCTCTAGATGTAAAATCCTCCACTACTGGAGGCAGTGATGAAATCTTACACGTGCTGAGGTCACTGGAGGGGGACGCAGGGTCAGTTTGGGGTAGTTTGGGTTACTCAGCACTTTGTGTTTCCAGGTGTGCTGGGAAGATGGTACAGCTCCAGAGCTGAGGTTTGTATGGGCCCTTTTGGAGGTTCGACTTGTGTTCCCGTTAAACATGTGAATGGGCAAGAATTTCCCCTCGAGTATGTGCCCTCAGTTAATTACAAGAGCTGTAAATAGCATAGACATGTTGGTAGCAACAGGAGAACTAGCTGGGATGGTAACTGTGGTGCGCTGGTTTGTGGCCAAGTTCTTATTTTCCGGAATTGCAGGGCTTAGCACTCCTCCAGCTGATGAGGAACGAGTTGCCAGCCAGGCTTTTCCAATTTAACACTTGCGCTATGGCCATCTGATCAAGCTTGCCTTTGAACAAAGAGAGCACCTACAGTGGAGGAAAGCGCGGGACATCCCACCCGATTCAGGAGCATAAGAAGTGTCGTGGTTTGGTCACATTTTACGCTGAGTTACTGCAGACACAGGCTGGAGTTCTGCCGAATGGCTCTCAGACGTGGTGAGGTGGGGTGGAAATGGGTGCAGATGCAAAGAGACAGGTCCCAGGTGTCCTGCACGATCAGGGACAGCTCTGCAGAGCTGGGTCAGAGGATGCTCTTCCTGGGTCTCAGCTCCTACTGCCAGGGAAGCCTTACCGCTGTCGTCACGGATGAGGGAAGGGGAGCAGGTTTCCAGGTTTTGTTTTATTCTTAAAAGGTGCCCCAAGTGCTCAGAGGTGCCATGTTTTGTGCAGGAAAAGCTCTGTGTTGATGCATCTGATGCACTGCGGAGACATTCCGTGCTGCAAAGCAGTGACGTGCCATTTCTAATATTGCCTAATAAACTGCTGCATTGTCTTCTCCCTCCCCACTTTAAAAAATGGCATCGAAATTGCATGTTAAGCGGCAAGTGAGCTTCCCTTAAAGCAGCCTGTAGCCATCAGTAATACTTATTTTCTCTATTTGTTTTAAGCCCGTGAAGACTGTGGTTTCTTCCATACTGTCCTGATGGAGCCCTGACCAGCAAGCGTGCAATGCCCCTAGCCCTAATGTGCCATTAATGATAGGTTAATGTACAGTATAATGTTTTTTGGACTATGGGTTCATTACACTTCTGAGTGTAAGGTCCTTCTGCAGAGCGCCCAAGGTCCCATTGCATTATATCATGCAATAAAAATACCCTTTTCATATCACACGCTAATAAACTGTATTTGAAATGCTGTCTAAGGGCACTGCCATTGTCTTGGTAGTCTGTGTCTGCAACAGTTGAGATCTTTTTATTGTGGTTTTTGTTATGGTGAATTCAAATTTTGAAATGAAATGCATAATTTGTCTGTGCTTCTTTGTGATACATGGAGCTCAGTCCTTTAACTGCAGAGTCTGGGAGGATTCCTGTAAAAGAGAACGTTAAAAGGATGGCACTGTTGCAACCAACAGCAATGCTGCTTATTTCCTAACATACCTTGCGTAAGCATGAGGTCTTTTATTGCCATTTCTCATTTGCTAGGTGTTGTGGTTACGTTTGGGTGGCATGTAGTTGCTAACGTAAGGCCTTGGTCCCTCTAATGGTGTCCCTCCTTCCTCCTCTGTATTGATAGGGTTTACATTGACGACTGGCTTTGCAGCTTGCTCCCGGCTGCAGGGAAGATGGGCTTTCAGGGTGTCGACAGGCAGCCCCCAAGTGTTTGCGGCAGCGGCCATAGCCTGTGCTGGCTCTGCCGGTTCTCCTGCCCATGGCCTTGGAGCGGCGATCGTCCTCCCTCGGAGCACGGCAGCGGTATGGCACATGACACCTCGATGGCACGGCCGGCGCTGGTCTTGGCCATGCAGGATTGACAGTCAGAGTTTGGCTCTTCTTGCCATGGAGGAGAAAAGAGGGAGGGAGGGCAGCACCCCAGGAACTCGGTGCTGCTTTTGCTGCTGCCAAAGCAGTAGGCGATGCCGAGGTGGTGCCACGCTGCAATCCTGGTGGTAAGCACAGCTGCTCGGGCCACAGCCACCCCTTAGACCAAGGGGATGCAGGATGGTGTTCCCAGGTTCCTCCCCTTAATCTTCGTGTCCTCCTGCCGTGGTGCAGCTCTCCATGCTGGCTCAGGTGCCCCTGGACACTTCCTACCAGGGCAATGCAGTGAGCAAGCACTGACCCTGGCATGTCCTCCAGGAGAGCTCAGAGTAGGGCGTGCTGCCCTCCCCGGTTAACCTCTCACTGCCCCAGTGAAAAAAATACGATGTTGTGGGTTAGGTGTGGATGCAGTGTCAAAAAAAGAACAATATCCTTGAGCACTATTTGGGATTAAGGTTCCTGTCCGTGTCTTCCCCGTCCCCTTCATGTTCCCTGCCCCAGGAAACACCACCCTGTCATTTTTACAGATTTGCAAGGAAATTAGTGACTCACTGGTATTTCATGTTGGGAGTGTACTTTGTCGCCATCCTGGCTAAGGTCAGTAGCTGCCTATTTCATGAACCCTTTAAACCAGTCCCACAATAAACACTCACTTGTTTTGTGCCTGGAAAGTCATCTGAAATCACAGCAGCATTGCTTCAGGGGTGTTATTTGTTGTCTGCCTGTCCTTTGGCAGTGTTTAGGAGCCTCAGTGTTGGTCTAAACCTCCTTGGTGCTATGAAAACACAAGCGTTTTATGGTCAGTGGCAGAGGAACCTATTTATGGAGAGACTCTTGCATAGCTGTGATCTTCACTGGACTTCTATGTGTATGAGAGGCGGTGTAAACTGTTACGTATGCATTAGACTAAAGAGCTGAAAGGATTCCGGTAGCCCAGATTTGGGGCTGTGGGTGATACACAGGCCTTGTATTAGGGCTGTGTCCCAGGGGGACTTTCATCTCCCCTGGACAGTTCACCCTCGTTCCTACCAGCAATGCCAGCGAGCAGACCCGGAGCAGAGCTGCACGTGGGCACTGGGTGCTGGAAAAGGCCCGTGGGTCTGCAGCCCTGCTGGGGATGCGATGTCAAGTCTGTTGCAGTAAGCTCTGGGTGGGTTATTATCAGAAATGAAGATTCCTTAGGCCGGAGGAGAAGGCCATGAAAGCAAATTGCTGAATTTTAAGGGTAGGTAGAATTATGGAACTTTTACCCTTGAATAATGGCAATTTAATTGACTGGGCTAAATGATTGATGGTTTGTGAGCAATGAGTTCGAATTACCAGGGCTGTGTGTTCAGGGGGGCACTGCCCTTTTAATTTCATGTCAGATATTTAAATCATTTACATCACCCTCTGCGAGGCGCTCCCCTTTGAAAGAGTTAACCTGTCTGGTGGGACACTGCAACTTGAGAAATGTACCCTTTATCAAGAGAATGAGATGAGACAAGTTCATTTAAAAAGCCTGGTTTGTCATTGTTTATCTAATTTTCGGAGTTGACACACAAAATTAGGCTGGCTGACGCTCACTCTAGGGCTGTCCCCGGCCCCGTCCTGCCTGACCTTTTCGGCTCCAAGCTGCTGTGCGCTTGCCGGTGGCCGCTTCCCCTCGGCTGTAGGAATCGCCGTGCAGCCGTGCATCCTCCTGAGCCAAACCCCTGGCCGGGGTAAGGCAAGCCAGTACCTGGCCAGTACGGGGAAGAAGTTTGGTGGTGGCTTTTTAACCTATTTTCTGCTGTTTGGGTTTGCTGGATGTACTGATTGCCCAGTTTTTTTAAGGCTGAGTATTTAAGAATTGGCAAGGAGGTCGTTACGGCTTTGTAGTGAACGTGTGTAGAAGCCTGAGCAAATATGAAACGCATGGGGATGGGATCAGCTCTGTCATGGGGATGTCCCGCCGATACTGTCGGGCTCTTCTCACCAGTATCTCTTTCCTTGGTGTCGTGCTTCCCTCCGTGGTTACGCCTGTCAGTGTTGCGGTGAGCTCTGGCACTTTAGTGAGGCTCAAATGTTAACTGAACCATCACTGGTAGGGTATGAACAGTCTCCATGACAGTGATTTTACTAAGGAAGGTTTAATATCAATCTCTTACTTGCCAGTTGACAGTGGACGTAAGTGCCTGCGTAAAAGAGGTGTGCTCGCTGCTGAGGTTAGCTTGCTGTTGGGGCGGGAGGGCTGGGTACAGCTTAGCACCCCAACGTTGCTGCAGCCCAGGGGGATGAGAGTGCAGGATCTGTGCTGGAAGCCAGCTGGCTTCCCCACATCAAAAAAATGGATGGATAGATGCTGCAAAAAAGGTGTGCATGCCACACCGAGCAGAGAGTGTAATCTCACCAGAGCGGTGAGAAACCGGCCACTGCAACAGAAAACGCGTTTCAAGCTTCCACTCATTTAACTTTTTTCAGTGTTACCTTGCAGAGCAGAATAAATCTGTATGGGAATATTGAAGTACAGCAGGTTGCTTGTGTTTGTTTTAGAACATTTTGCTCACTGTTGAAGTCAGGGCTGGGACTTCTATTTGTGGCTGAGACACTCAGTGACCAGAATTTATTAATAGTGTCCAAGCTGTTGTGACATTCATTTTTTTTTTCTTTCTTGAGGTGACAGTTTATCCAAGCCCCATCCTGCAGCCTGGGCGTGCACAAGACCTGGAGTGGTGCAGCTGCATTTCTCCTTTAGCAGTTCGGATTTTTACTTGGGTTTTTTTTCCTTGTTCCTTCCTTCCTTCCCCCCCACGTCTAATCTCCTTACCCCTTCTCTCTACTCTCCCTTCCAAAGATATCTCCAGTTTAAGGCACTGTTTTCTGAGGTATGCATGGTTTGAACTGTGAGAGTTAATGGCTGCAGTACTCTGGATGCCTGAAAATGGGGAAACGGGGACTAGATGCTGAATAGCGGCAAAATGCAGAGAACCTGGCTGGAGACTTTGGAGGAAATCTTAAATGTTTTCCCTGAGACATTGCTGGATGCTAAGCCAACCGCAAGTCCCTCTTACATAGTTTGTGCTGTGTTTTCACTCCAAATGTTCCTGTAAGAGGCCAAGAGCAAGTTTGATGGACTCATGCATTGTCCGTAATTCCATATTGCTCTTTGATGTATGTTTTTATTGCAGTTGCGGACGTGACTGCAGCAGGCAAGATGCTGCTGAGCGAGGTGTGGTCTAGCGAGGTCGGGTCTTAGAAGCAGCAAAGTGGTTTTGGCGTAGACTTCAGCACCAGCCATCCCTGGGCATTGTATGTCCTTGGGCCGCTTGTGACCTCCTTCCTTTGGTGCCTGACCTGAACATACCGTGGGCTGTCCACCAAGATTTGCAAAGACAGGTCCCACTGGCACTGCAGTCTTAGCTTTGGTGGAAGTCTCTGTTCTCTCGTTCCCTATTTTAAAAAAAGAAGAAAAAAGAACCACCAGATTCTGAAAAACAGCTTCTAGTAAAAACATCCCTTCAGCCTGAGAAAAATCCTCACTAGAGCAGTATAGCCTGAAAACATGGGAAATCTAAGGAGTAGTTTCACGTTAAACTTATTCCTAGGGAGAAAAGTGAGTGTGTAAAACCCCAGGCTCCAGTGGAATAACCTCACAAAGCAAAGCAAATAGGCTGAATGGCATGGCTAGATGACGTTTTCAGCATTGCAAAGCCTGCAATTTCCCTTTGCGTGTTGTGAGTAGCATCAATGCAAGGATATACTGGGTGTGAGATGCCTTCCTCTGCGGGGAGTCGCTCCGTCGTAAAGGAGATTCATGGGAGAAGCGGACTGGCTTTAATAGCTGTTTTTTTAATTGCCCCAATGCATCTGCTCTTCCTTGTCTGTGGGCTCTTGATTGTTTTTCCCTAGTTGTCACTAGTGTCCTTGACTGTTGCTTTGTTTAAGAGGCGAAACAGCTACTTCTAGGTTATCTTGCTTATAATAAGCATTTACCTTACTCTCGCACCTTTTGCACCCAAAAATACCAAAGTGCTGGGCAAAACACACTTGCACTGATTCTCACAGCACTCTTGTGAGAGAGCAGAATCATTTATTCTCTTTTTAACCATGAGGCTGAGGGAGATTAAGCAGCTTTGTGAAGGTCACGCTGGAAGGTATGTGGCAGCTTGGGAATAAATGCCAGGACTCCTGTCTCTGGGTTCCCGATCGTGCCCTCTCCTGAGTTGTTTTCATAGGTAGGAACCAAGTAAAACCAGGAATCTTTCAGATTGAATTTGTTCAGTAAAACAGTGAAACCCAAACATACATGGGATGTCTTGAGTAGGAGATAAAAAAAGGGATGCCTTCCTTTCTTTAGCGTTGTTCCTGATGTTAGACATTCAAGACCAAAGCTAAAAATTTTTAGTAGCCAGGTGTTGAAAGGAAAAAGACATTGTCCATATGCTCAGTGCCGCAAGCATCTGTGTACTTAAATGCATCATTTTAAGATCATCCATCTTCTCTTGGTAGCATCGAACTGTCTGCTGCCATCCTCAAAGCTCTCAGATGGACTCTGCTACCTCTGGATATGTTGTTCTTCCTTGGTGGACCATTTCCCAAGCAACAACTGAGTGTGAGCACACAGGCATCTGCCTGGGTGGGAAATTCAGAGCGCTCTGACAAATTTAAAGTTGCTGTCTACAGCTAAGAATGGCTGAAAGGAAGCAATTTGCTTCGAAAAATTGAATATTGGGGGAAAACATCTCTTTCTGTAGCAGTTACAAAGAGCAAATTCAGAAAGGTCGATTACAGTGGCAGGTAGCAGCTGCCCACAATTTCAGAGGCCTGGAGATAAAATTAAGGGCTTGCAGCTCAAGCCTGGTGGGAAGCAATGACAAGTCTGGGAAGGGGAAAGCAAGTTCTTTGAACTGACTTTGCTTTGGAAACCTGTAATCGCGAGAGTTGCGCTGCGGCCTCCGGTTTGCAGGAGTCGGGTGATCTCGTGTCCGCAGACTTCGGCATCTCGGTGGTTGTTTCCCGTGGGATATGCACGTCCACACCGATGTGGGCTTTCACACAAAAGGAGTTTTACATGGAAAAACTCGTGAGCTTTCTTCAGGCGGCAACCGTGCCATTTCTGTTGTGGCTTCACCCTACTCACTATGGTGTCTTTCAGATGCTGTAGACTTTTGGTGTGACCTTTTTTTTCCCCATTTAAAATTTAAGTTACAGACTGAGCAGGCTGACGATTTCCTTGGGGGGAAAAAGCAGGGCAGCCATCAGGTGAGAGCCTGCAGCGGGAGCGTAAGGCATTCCCAAAGGCTGTGTATTGTGTGCACCCGGTAAATAAAGAAATCCAAGAAGGAGTGGAGGCCACCAGCCTGACCTGTTCACGCTGATACTGGAGAGGAGACCCACAAATGCAGCTTCTCCCTGTCCAGGCTGAAATACCGACGGCTGCTGCGATAGCCATTGCAGGGCAACAAATGAACCCTGGGGAGGAAACACGTGTAGGGTATGACCGGTCCTGGAGCATCTTGCACACTCGGTCACCAGCGCCGTGCTGTGCCTGTGGTGTAGTTCTTGCACTAGCACATCGTACCAGACCTCTCTGCATCATGGGGTTTGCTCTCACAGTTGATGCCAGCAGCTGTTGAAATTATTCATATGCTCACCGATGATCGGCTGTGAGGTTTGTTGGGAGGTGACCGGGGTACAGTTGTTTAAATTGAATTATGTTCTCTTCACCAAGGTCTGGCCATGCTTGTGGTGCGGTTCACAGCATAAACCTGTGCTTCTCTTACACTCTGATGAATGGATGGCGAAAAGTTTCATTTAAGTAGTTCCAAAGTAAAATCTGTTTCATAGCTGAGAGATTAAGCCACTGAATGTCCTGACTGGTGCAGCTGTGTCTCCTGCCACCTCCCAGCTCTTTATTAGCTTACAGGCAAACTTGCTTCTCCTTTTCTCCCACTTTCAGGGTCTTTCCTTCACCTTTTTTTAGCCGTATCCTTTCCTTTCAATACACCTCTTCTCTCAAGTCTGTGGGCTGTACCGCCTCACCTCTCGCTAGTTTAATTGTGGGAATTAGTCCTTTCAGATTAGTGGAAATGAGAACTGGCTCCCAACAATTATTGATGAATTCACCTTTACTAGCTTTGTCTGGCCTCTTACTGTGGTGCTCCTCCATCTACATGGAGAAGGAGCCACATACGTGGGTTTCCCCGTCAGGAGAGTACAGCAGAGATTGCAATGTGAGCAGAAATCAAGACCAAGTAACATGCTAGCTCTGTGGGCTGCAGGGACCTGGAGCTGCCCGTTTGGGGACCCTCCTGGCATGGAGATTGGTATGTGTTGATTTTCTTCTTTCAGCTTAAAACACAAGGTGGCAGAGCTCATCGGCACCTCCGCTAATCCAGGCAGCAGAGCGGCAGCATCTTCCCTGCCGCTGGACCAAGACCCTTTTCAAGGTGAGGTGTTGGGTGCCAGGAAGATGCTGAGATGGAGGAAAGATTTGGGCTGGGCTGTGCTCCGGGAGTGCAGGCTCAGGTCCCGGTGACTCGTGCGTCGCCCCTTCCTCCGTGCGTTGCCCCTTCCTTGCATTGCCTTTCCCAAAAGCCTGTGGAGGTGCAGCCAGTGTCCCGCAGAGGCACGCACGGAGAGGGAGAGCCGCTGTTCTGCCAAGTCCTGGGGCTGTGGCAGGCAGGGCCCCTGCTGCAAAGAGACTGAGGCCCAGGGCTGTTTGGCAGCTTTCGGTGGCACCTAAAGCTGGTGTGGTGAAATAAAACACTTGAGACATTTGTAGCTCTGCATGGCATAGTCTGTGTGTCGTGTTCTCCTGGTGGTGGACGTCGTGCTCATCTGAGTCACTGCACCAGAGTATTCCGTCCGTCTTTCCTCTACGAAGTGAACTGGGAAAGCGACTGAGCTGGTCCCAGTAAGATCTGAAGAAGGACTCCCCACATCTCAGACTTCTCCCTAAGAAGTTCTAGCTGAGATTTCCAGCCATCCCAAAGAATTGAAGCAACAGCATCTCGCACTTCCTCCATAATTCTTGCAGATAATGGCATATTTTATTCTTGTGGCTCCTGTGTTCGCTGGCCCTGGCCCGGCAGAGTGTTTTATTGCTTGGAGCTGATGCCGTGAGGATTTATTGTGCTTTATTTAGCCCGGTGCTGCTTCATTGCTCCGCTCGGTGCCATCCTAACCCAGCCGACCACGAGGCTTCCCAGGCCCCACGTCAGACCCGCCCTCGCTCTCTGTGTGCCGATTGCCGTCGTTCACTGCTGCGGCTGGCGTCGGGCTGCGCACGCTGGTAATTCCCACATGTACGTCACCCTCCCCGAAGGCTCCCCGGCAGATCTCCTCTGATGGCTTTCAGGCATTGTTTGCAAGAGCTGTGAAGTTTAGTGTTGCAAAAACTGAGCTGCTTTTGAGTGATTTGGAGTAGAGGTTTTCATCATCTGTGATGGTTTCTCCTGGCGATTGCTTTCTTTCAGTCATTTATGTAATTGCGGTACTCGGTTTCCTGTGGATTTTTATACTTCATTTGAGATTCATCTGAAGATGGCATGTTCCCATCTCTAGGAATGTGGCCAGATTGAGACATGGAGCTGCCTAAGCTGGCTGCTGAAATTGCAGGCCATATTTTTGTTTCATCCTGAGATGCTGTTCTGATTTTCGGAGGTGTCTAAGACACAGTCTTCCCGTGCCTGCAGTAGCCGAGAATATTTTACAGTTATCCCTCTTTCCATCATACTTAATTCCCACAGTAGCTTCTCATGAAGGCCTGTTTCAGTTACACTCCGGTGATATTTTCATTTCTGTATCAACTGATCACTCCAAATGACACGGAGGAGCATGTACGTGCATGAACAGATCCCTCCCCTTACGGAGGCTGTGAGTGCTGCAGAGCCTGGCGCTTGGTCCTGCTGCATCTGCAGGCACGGAGCTCCATGACCAAGTAACAAAAGGAATTTAACACTTGCAGAGAGATTGGTTTTCTCCCAGGTAATTTGTAGAAGCGTCCATTTAAGGGATGCCTGTACACAGGGTAAGGCGTAAGGTTTCCGCTGATAAAAGTCAAGGACGCAAAGGTAAGTGAATGTGACGTTCCTGCAGCTGCGTGTTTTCATACGTCAAGTGGCACGGTTCAGGCTCTGCCCCGCAAACGAAGTAGTTCAGGTTGTGAACACCGACTGCCCTCCCGCTTTCCTTTAGGCAAAGGAGAGGAATACACATCAAAGAGGTGCACAAGGGGGCTATTAAAACTTCAAAATTAAGAGCTCACCTCTTTGAGGATTAGTGGTTTTGTCAGGGTATCTTTTTACCAAAACATCCTTTAGAAGTTGAACAGCCTGGCAGGCCGTCCTGGAAAGGAGCTGGTTCAAAACACAGCGAGCTAATAGAACATGTGAAAACAAAAAATAGCGGTATTTTCAAGGAGTGCTAGGCTAAGGCCTCAGTAAAGAGTCTGGGTTCCCCCAGCCCTCCCTTCTCTGTATGAGCGGTGTATGTGGATAATATGGATCCAAGAGGAAGGTCAGGGGTTTGAATCACTGGTTTATTGCATTTTTATGACTGTAACCACAGGATGTTCCAATGTATTTTTTTTTTCCTCCAAAAATTTCAAAAAACCCAAACCTTTCTGCGTTTTCACAGGAAGGGTTGTGTTTATCTTGGCTAACTCTGCCTGTCCCACTTTCCAGGGCCACCCATTCATCGTGCAGTACAACGATGGGAATGCAGAAGTCGTGTCCATGTGGGTGTGCAGGATGCTTGAGGAGCGGCGATCGACCCAAGGACCACAGTGAGCTGGGCTGGCTCACAGCAGCGCGCAAGGCAGCACCTCACCCAGCACTAGCAGCAATCTCAGTCCATCTGGATCGTATTTTACTAAAACTGTTTTATAGAAGCATCAACAAAATCTTTCAGGATATTTGTTGCTGCCTTTCCCTCACCGCCACATTAAGAAATTTTCTTCCCGCATTTCTTTTGTTGCTGAGCAATTTAATGTCCTCAGATTATCTTCAGTTAAACTGTACACAGCCTTAAAGCAAGTATTTTATATCTATATTTTTTGTTATTGAATGTATTGTATATTTCCTGGATCCAGAGTATTTTTTAACTGTTAGTCTTTTGCTATTGTACGAACGACACGCTGAGCGTTTGGAGGATTTCGCAAGGACTTGTTGCCTGTCTTTGACTGCAGACATCCACAGAAATACTGGTTTTAAATGTAAACCAAAAGCGAACAAACTAACAAAAAAAAAAAAGAAGTCTCTGGACTTGCCCATCCTTCAAGGAGGCGAGGGATTGCCCTTCCAGAGTAAAAGCATGGCAGGTAGAGCAGCATCCTACTATCAAATGACCGGCGGTGCCTCTCTCTGCTCCGGGGCTCCTGCTGCTGCGGCTCGGGTTTGCTAGGAGGGCCAGGCAGGAGAGAGAGCACAAGGCGCTGGTGCGCACAAAGAGCATCCCTGCTCCGGCACTGCAGGCTGACCTGCAAATGCGGAAGGGTTTTGCTGAGGTGAAAAGAGGTGAGGTGAAAGGACAGCAGGGAGTTGGGGTGCTGCTGGGTGAGCACCGGCCAGAGCTGGCAGCCCCAGAGCCGCGCACGGCCGAGCTGGGCTGTTGGCCTCTGGCTGCAAAGGGAGAGCAGCCCCGGGCGCGGGGAATTTGCAAACAGCAGCAGCACGGAGGGTGTGAGGTTCTGCCCGTGCCCCACGAGGAACCTGAGGGCCGCGGCACAGGGTTTGCGCAGGATCCCGTGAGCTTGGCGGGGGAAGAGAGCCTTGGGCCGAGGGGCCCAAGCCGTGCTGTGCCGCTTGCCCTCATGGCCACAGAACAGGCTGCAGGGTTTTGCTTCTTATCACAGCAGTTCGTGGTTTGCTTGGAAGCATCTTGCCTCTCTCAGCTCTACCTTCATCACTTGTTTTCTTATGTCGGAGGCGCTGCACGATGGGTGCAGCTGGGTCAAGCAAAAGCTCCCAGGTTCGCTGTTACCCTAAAGGGAAGAAGAGCGATTGCAATGTCTCTGCTGTGTCTTTCTTGCTCCTGCAATTTCCGTGTACGTTTCCGCAACGGACTGACACAGATTTAATCCGTCCTTGCGTGAAGATGCTTATTAAAAAAAAAAACCACCTGCAGACGAGCGGAGGACGGTGAAAGGCAGGTTTGGGGTGTGTGACTTGTGTGGGGGAGGAGGTTGGGACTTTTGTTTGCTTGTCTTCCCGTTAGAAATAAACTTTTGCTAAAAAAAAAAGGCTCAGGTAGTTGATTATACACCAGCAGCTTT
>NW_009620675.1:0-634 GCF_000690535.1 Cariama cristata | reverse complement strand
CGCTGCAAATCCTAAATGTTACTCTGGAAGCAGCCTGGAAAAGACTTTGTTTCCTTCCTTGGAGGGATCGTTTGTCTTCTTTTGAAGTATAGAGGTTGCAGGCATGAACTTATAGACTAAAGTTTGTCTTAATTGCTCTGATGTCACAACCTCTCTGGCAGATAACAGTACAATGAATGAGTCAACGGCCCCCATACCTCCAGGTCCTTTTTCTAAAGTGAGACAAATTTCTTCCCTGTGAGCCAACCAGACCATAGGCAGCTCTTCCATTTATTTGTCTCTAACGGTTTGCATTGGCTTTCTCTGGGTAAAAAGTCTCTCCCTCGGATTTAGTTAAAAAGTCAGTGAAACCAAGGCTTTTCCTCTCGCTTTCCCTGGCAGGGAGGTCGGGAGGGGAAGACGTCACCCTGAAAATCTGTGCGGGATGCCAGCTGATGGAAACGTGAGAAATCTCCTGGCTAACAGGCTGACAGTGTTATAATTCACTGGCATAGGTATTAACCTTGCTGTCTTCATCAGTATACTTAATCAATCCGGCAATCACGGGGGAGGTTTGGGGTCTCTGTCGTCTTTCCTTCCCCAAGTCCTTGAATTTGGTGCAGCGGGGGGACGGGAGGAGGACGAGCAGGCCTGC